>NC_053391.1:515645243-515800243 GCF_905171765.1 Bufo bufo | reverse complement strand
AGCTCACATTCTCTTGAAAGTCTGCTGTCCTCATGCTGCAGTTTCTCTTGGAGTTTGGATCTAATACAACATTCAAAAAGTAAATATCTGGCACTAGGATTGGTGTAACTAAGTTCATGGTTATTGTTTCCAAAATATATAAAAATCCAACATGGAGCGTTGAATAGTTGTTCTATGCATTTTGTTGAAATGCGTTATTTATAGCCCTTAATTAGTGCTGAGGGAATCGAAGCATCCGAAGTGAAATTCGATCTGAAGTTTAGGAAAAATTTGATTTGCAACAAATCAGAATTTCTTTGTGTTTCATGGTAGCTTGTCAGTTTTCTCCTAAAATAGGGCTACACGTGTTACAAAGTGAAAGTAAGCAGCCCAGGAACACAAGATCACTCATAATCATATGTAGACAGCCAATCATCACCTAGCAAGCCCCTGTGATGTCTCAACCCTTTAAAAGCGTTATCCCGCATGGTCTCTGCCATTTCACTGAAAGCTGAGCATAGGGAGATAATTGACAAGTGCTAGGAACAGTGTTGCTAAAAGCTTTGAATTGTGGAATACTAGATAGGGGAAAACCAGGGACAGTGTAGGGAGATCACAGGTAGAGTTTTTAACACTGTAGGCAAAGCATAAGGAGATCATAGGGAGACTGCAGGGACAGTTCGGGGACTGTAATCTGAAGCTGAAGGGATCCATAGGAAACAGCGCAGTTTGCATCAATCCTTGAATATGGCATCAACCTAATTAAACAGTATCCTCTTTGTTTAATAGATAATCAATTCTATTAGGCCTTGATTCTCAAATTGGGGTGAATAAGCAGTATAAATTTACTATTTTTGGGGTGTTCACCTTGTTTAATAGGTAAGAAATTCAATTACTTAAGGGGAAGCTCAAAGTGGATAAGGCAATCCCTGCATTTCACCAATGAGAGAGGAAGGCATGGAGTCAGTACCCTTCCATGAGAGGGAGAGGCAAGGGAGCTCAGAGAATGGAAAGAGAAATGGAGTCAGAGTCCCAAAATCGATGACGTGTGTGAGGAGACCAAGTGGACAAGCAGAGCAGCGGAGCAAGTGGGAGCAACATGGAGTGTGGAATAAAGCTGCTAGATGGGTAATACTTTCTTATGCTTTCTCATGCTAACCAGATTAACTACGCTAATCAAGTTAACATACAAACCATATAATCCACATAGTCTGTTACCTGTTACCTATCCTGCTGCATTCTGCTATATTATAATATAATTTGCTTCTTCAAATGACTATGTATTGCGACTTTTGCACTGCTTGGAGTACTTTGGCAAGATAGCATGCACCTGTAGCTGTTGTTAGTGGAGTTATCTGAGATCATTCCCTAACAGAGGATATCTTCCTATATCTTGCCTTACATCTGTCTGTCTTGAGACGTTTAAAAGAGAGAAGGGAAAGGAAAAGGGAAAAGAAAGGAAAAGGGGGAAGAAAAAAAGGGGGAAAAAGGAAAAAAAATGCCTCCAAAGAAAAAAGAGGAACATGGGGCCAATGCTAGGAGATCTGGAGCTGGTCTGGAACTGAAGTAAAAAAAAAAGTATTTAATAAATATACAGGGTGGGCCATTTATATGGATACACCTTAATAAAATGGGAATGGTTGGTGATATTAACTTCCTGTTTGTGGCACATTAGTATATGTGAGGGGGGAAACTTTTCAAGATGGGTGGTGACCATGGCGGCCATTTTGAAGTTGGCCATTTTGAATCCAACTTTTGTTTTTTCAATAGGAAGAGGGTCAAGTGACACATCAAACTTATTGGGAATTTCACAAGAAAAACAATTGGTTTTAACGTAACTTTATTCTTTCATGAGTTATTTACAAGTTTCTGACCACTTATAAAATGTGTTCAATGTGCTGCCCATTGTGTTGGATTGCCAATGCAACCCTCTTTTCCCACTCTTCACACACTGATATCAACACCGAAGGAGAAATGCTATCACAGGCTTCCAGTATCCGTAGTTTCAGGTGCTGCACATCTCGTATCTTCACAGCATAGACAATTGCCTTAAGATGACCCCAAAGATAAAAGTCTAAGGGGGTCAGATCGGGAGACCTTGGCACTCCGTTGTTTTTCTTGTGAAATTCCCAATAAGTTTGAGGTGTCACATGACCCTCTTCCTATTAAAAAAACAAAAGTTGGATTCAAAATGTCTGACTTCAAAATGGCCGCCATGGTCACCACCCATCTTGAAAAGTTTCCCCCCTCACATATACTAATGTGCCACAAACAGGAAGTTAATATCACCAACCATTCCCATTTTATTAAGGTGTATCCATATAAATGGCCCACCCTGTATATTGGCTACTACTCACTCGTTACCCCAGACCCCAAATGCAGGCTGAATGTTGAAAGTGAGGAGACGAGACCCTACTATGAGGGCAGGTACAGAGGAAGAGAGAGATAGAGGAGGGGGATTGAGGGCATGCAGATAGAAACAAAATTAATGAAAAAATTCTATATGCAGTAACCAAATTGGAAGGCATGGAGGGGGACGTAGCTTCACAAATTGGAGCTGTGCAGTCAGATCTGAATTTTATAAGGGATAATCTGGTGAAAACCAGACAACAGGTACATGCAATGGAAGAGAGGATATCAGAGGTTGAGGATACAGTTCACTCCATGAAGAATGAGGTGACTTTAATTAAAGGGACACTGACAGGCGAAATCAGCATATATAGTTAGATATATCACATTACAGGTCTTATAGAGTCTTTTAAAAGCATATAACTATCCCCCCTGTCCACCTTATAAAGAGCGAAATATAAAGTTTTATAACCTGCATCTGCGGTCAGCAATCTGCCCAAGGGGTGGCGTTTCATGTGAAAATGCGCCCAGCCAGCCTTCCCAACTGCCGTTCTTAAGCCCCGCCCAGCTCATCATTATTCACTTCGCTGGGCGGGGCTAGAACTCTCCCCAGTCCCGATCCTGCGCCTGCGCAATTCAATCCTCCGGGCATCGTTCATGCCCAATCTTCTGCGCCTGCGCCCCGCCGTGCCGTTGGACGCACTATAATTAACCCCTTATATGATGTGAGTGAGCAGCGCTCTGAAGTGCTGCTCTGAACAGTGCATGGCTGAGGCTTAAGAATGGCAGTTGGGAAGGCTGGCTGGGCGCATTTTCACATGAAACGCCACCCCTTGGGCAGATTGCTGAACGGAGAAGCAGGTTATAAAACTTTATATTTCGCTCTTTATAAGGTGGACAGGGGGGATAGTTATATGCTTTTAAAAGACTCTATAAGACCTGTAATGTGATATATCTAACTATATATGCTGATTTCGCCTGTCAGTGTCCCTTTAAACACACCAAATTCACGTTGGAAAGCAAAATAACGGATTTGGAGGACAGATCACACGGAGTGTGAACTTAAGATGTTTGGGGGTATTGGAAGGAACAGAGGGCTCGGACTGTACTAAATTTATGCAATTGCTACTTTAAAATTGCTGTGAGGGAACTTTGTCAATTTTTTTTTCTGTGGAGAGAGCCCACAGGGTTCCTACTCAGAGAAGACCAAGGGTAAGGCCCTAAGAGCTATGTTATTCAAGCTGTTAATGTATAAAAATTGGGACAATATTTTGAAAGACGCCAGGACCTCTGCTAAGTGTTAAGTCACGGACAAAAGAAAATGATTTCTCCAGATTATTCATGTACTACAGGTAAGGAAAGGAAAAATATGGAGACATTAAAAGAAGACTGAGACAAGCTGGAGTGAATAATAGCCTAATGTTCCCAGCGTTGCAAGTTATTTTTCAAGAAAAAATTTTGAATTTCCAGACATCAGAAGAAGCACATTCATGGGCTGAATCAAAAGGAATATGATCATATGGCCCATAGTATAGTATAGAAATGATTTAGTGGCTGGTTAAAGGAGAACGGTGAGGGAGGGATGGATATGCATGGTTTTGAAGCTCTCTTACCAGAGGTATGTATGGGAGGGGTGGGGGAAACGGTAGTATTAGGAGGCAGGGAAGGCAATATGCAATTGTGTAACATTTTTTTTAACATTTACATTTATTTTTATTTTTGTTGATTTTTTCTTTCATTTGCCGTAGTCCATGTATTTCATGAGGACATCTAATCTGACGTTACCATTAGAGATGAGCGAATAGAAGTTCACGAAGTGGAATTCCTTCTGAATTTCAGGAAAAATTAGATTTGCACCAAAGTTGAATTTCCTAACGCTTCGTGGTAACGAATCAAATTTTTTTTTAAATGGCTGCTGCACATGTTAGGACATGAATCAAAGAACTTTAGGAACGAGGGATCACCCACAATGCCATGCATGCAGTTAATCAGCAGCCATCCAGCCCCTGTGACGTCACAGCCCTATAAATACCATCAGTTATTTTTAATTCTGCCATTTTCCAGTGTACTTAGTGCAGGGAGAGACGTCAGCAGGCGCTAGAGACAGTGTTAGAAAAGACTTTATTGTGCTGAAAAAACTATTTACTAGTTCAGGGAAAAATTATTCAAGGTGTAGAGAAAGGTTAGGGAGGCATCATCCACATCATAAAAGGAGAACATGGTGCTATAGAAGAGTGTACAGCCTGGGTAATAGGAGAGATTCTATTACATCTTGCTGCACTAATTGGGGATCCAAATTGCTGTTATACCACTGCTTTTAGGTTATTTGCACTATATGACACATCAGGAATTCCAACAAACCTTGCTTGTTATTAGGTTGCAAAACTTGCAAGTTCTGTGTTATTTACGGGGGTATTAATAGGAAAGATATGTATGTCCTATTAGCCGTTCTGCATTGATTTTACATTGTTTAACTTTTTTGGGGGGGGCTGTATTAATAGGAAAAAAAAGGAAAAAATATATGTCATTCAGGGGTGAAATTATATTGTACTGCAGCCATAATTGCTGTTCAGTGGTGAAGATACATTGTATGGCAGCCATTTACAGGGTGTATTAATAGGAAATATACATACGTTCTATTAGCCGTTTTGCGATGATTTTACGTTGTTTTACTTTTTTTAGGGGGTGTATTAATAGGAAAGAAAAAGGAAAAAATATATGTCATTCAGGGGTAAAATTATATTGTACTGCAGCCATTGGCGGGGTGTATAATTAGAAAAGATAAGTACGTCCTATTTGCCGTTCTGCAGTGAATTTTGATTGTTATACTTTTTTGGGGTGTTTATTAATATTAAAAAGAATATGTCTTAATTGGCATTCTGCTGTGAAGTTACATTGTACTACCGTACAGCAATTTACAGGGCATATTAATAGGAAATATACCTCCGTCCTAGTAGCTGTTCTGCAGTAAATTTAATTTAATTTAATTTTTTTTTCCTTTTGTCAAATCAGTTTTTCTTTTTTGATTTTTAATAAATTTTATTGAGCAAGTCAAAATCATACAAAAGAAAAAAGAATAGCGGAGGAATGACAAGTCTCCACTACTCTTAAACATTTCAAAACAGAGTCCAGGTCTGTCAAGTACATAGTGAAGAACATAATGTTATCCATGAGGCTGGTCAATAGGAAGACAACAATTTAGAGAAGACGGATATAGGTCATCACTTTTGATTACAAAGCAAAGCCGTAAATCTTATTCGAGAGTCAGAACTGAGCATTATATCAGAGAATTACATCTGAGAATTATATGTGAAAATCGCATCTGAGAATCACATCCGAGACGGGTCCAAGAAGGGAGGACAGTTTCTCCTGTAGATTTTGTAAACGAGAAGATAATAGAAATAGAGGGGAAAATTTAGATGAAACATCCACATAAAAATGAACCCTGGAAGATCCTTCATCACCGGGTAATTTGTCTAATAACCCCTAAAAGAGATCCATTGACTCCAGATTTTAAGAAATTTGTGGTGAGATCTCATTTGCCATGAGGATAACTCCTCTAGGCGGTATATTTGGTTGATTTTCTGGAACCATTGTTCCGTAGTAGGGACATCTGCGGACAACCATAATAGGGGGACTAGCAATTTAGCAGCATTCACTAGCTGTTTAAAAAGTGCCAGATTAGGTGGGGGGGATCTCGAGGAACAAGATTCAGGAGGGCAACCTCTGGTGTTGGGTCAATATTAGAACTACAAATCTTACTGCAGTAAATTTTGATTGTTTTTTTTTTTTTTGGTGTATCAATAGGAAAAAATATATACAAACCGGATTCCAAAAAAGTTGGGACACTAAACAAATTGTGAATAAAAACTGAATGCAATGATGTGGAGATGGCAAATGTCAATATTTTATTTGTAATAGAATGTAGATGACAGATCAAATGTTTAATCCGAGTAAATGTATCATTTTAAAGGAAAAATACGATGATTCCAATTTTCACGGTGTCAACAAATCCCAAAAAAGTAGCAATAAGAGGCTGGAAAAAGTAAATTTGAGCATAACGAAGAGCTGGAAGACCAATTAACACTAATTAGGTCAATTGGCAACATGATTGGGTATAAAAAGAGCTTCTCAGAGTGGCAGTGTCTCTCAGAAGCCAAGATGGGTAGAGGATCACCAATTCCCACAATGTTGCGCAGAAAGATAGTGGAGCAATATCAGAAAGGTGTTACCCAGCGAAAAATTGCAATGACTTTGCATCTATCATCATCAACTGTGCATGACATCATCCGAAGATTCAGAGAATCTGGAACAATCTCTGTGCGTAAGGGTCAAGGCCGTAAAACCATACTGGATGCCCGTGATCCCCGGGCCCTTAAATGACACTGCACCACAAACAGGAATGCTACTGTAAAGGAAATCACAGAATGGGCTCAGGAATACTTCCAGAAACCATTGTCAGTGAACACAATCCACCGTGCCATCCGCCGTTGCCAGCTGAAACTCTACAGTGCAAAGAAGAAGCCATTTCTAAGCAAGATCCACAAGCTCAGGCGTTTTCACTGGGCCAGGGATCATTTAAAATGGAGTGTGGCAAAATGGAAGACTGTTCTGTGGTCAGACGAGTCATGATTCAAAGTTCTTTTTGGAAATCTGGGACGCCATGTCATCCGGACCAAAGAGGACAAGGACAACCCAAGTTGTTATCAACGCTCAGTTCAGAAGCCTGCATCTCTGATGGTATGGGGTTGCATGAGTGCGTGTGGCATGGGCAGCTTGCATGTCTGGAAAGGCACCATCAATGCAGAAAAATATATTCAGGTTCTAGAACAACATATGCTCCCATCCAGACGTCATCTCTTTTAGACCCTGCATTTTTCAACAAGATAATGCCAGACCACATTCTGCATCAATCACAACATCATGGCTGCGTAGAAGAAAGATCCGGGTACTGAAATGGCCAGTCTGCAGTCCAGATCTTTCACCTATAGAGAACATTTGGCGCATCATAAAGAGGAAGGTGCAACAAAGAAGGCCCAAGACGATTGAACAGTTAGAGGCCTGTATTAGACAAGAATGGGAGTGCATTGCTATTTCTAAACTTGAGAAACTGGTCTCCTCGGTCCCCAGACGACTGTTGAGTGTTGTAAGAAGAAGGGGAGATGCCACACAGTGGTGAAAATGGCCTTGTCCCAACTTTTTGGGGATTTGTTGACACCATGAAATTCTGATTCAACATATTTTTCCCTTAAAATGGTAAATTTTCTCAGTTTAAACTTTTGTTACGTGATTTATGTTCTATTCTGAATAAAATATTAGAAGTTGGCACCTCCACATCATTGCATTCAGTTTTTATTCACGATTTGTATAGTGTCCCAACTTTTTTGGAATCCGGTTTGTTTATCAGGGGTCAGTACAGAGATCTCTTCCATGATCTATCTATACCCAGGACTGCAACTATGACAAGGGGACATCCTCTGCGTCTAGAGTAAAGAAGGTTTGTAAATAAACATAGAAAAGGATTATTTACTGTAAGAGCAGCGAGATTATGGAACTCTCTGCCTGAGGAGGTGGTGATAGTGAATTCACTAAAAGAGTTCAAGAGGGGACTGGATGTATTGCTGGGGTGCAATAATTAGAGATGAGCGAATTTCTAAAATTTGCCGAATGTTTGTCGAATTTTCAGAAAAGATTCAATTCGATCTGAATTTATTTGTGGTGAATAGCGTTAAAAAAAAAAAAAATTCTCCTGGCTGCAGAGAGCCTTTATAGTGGTGTAGAACACTGTGCCTTGTAGTAACACACATAGAGAGTCTGCTGTGGTAGTGAAACAATACTGTGAGTCAGTATGACATGCAGGTGACAGGCGTCACTCTTAGAATCATTGCGCACTTCACTTATTTGGGCAGTTACAGGGCCAAAACTGACCAAATAACTGAAGTGTGAACTCAGCCTTACTGGTCAATGTTATCATAAAAAATAAGCGCACTCCTTTTACACGGTCGTCAGCTGATTCCACATAGATGTCTACAGAACCTGTTCTATTATATACTCATACAAGTAGAGCCCCCCCCCCCCGAGTGGAGAGGGTGTCAGCAGTAAGTTTGTGCTGACGTCTCTAATTACTTTGCCTTTCCTCTGATCCATCAGAACAATAACCCCCAAAAAATGGAGCATCTGCCTTCACTTGGTCAGCATTTGGTCAGTAATCCATCAGTATTGCTAAAGCCTAAAAAAAACAGGAGTGGGTCCAAAACAGAGATGACACGTGAATGGAATATTTGCATTTATTCTGTGTTTTATACCCACTCCTGCTGTTGGCTATCAAATCGAAAGCCAATTCGATGCAAAATAGGGACCATGTCATACAGGCCTTACAGCTACTACATAGACAGGATTCGTTGTTATCAGAAGAAGGGTCAAATAAATGATGATGTCAACCAGACCAAAAAGGCAAAATAGTGGCCCAGTCATGGAGTGGGAAGGGTGGAGACAGCATGAGAAGTCCACAGAGTGGCCCAGTGACATAGCGGTGAGGTGGCAGCAGCATGAGCAGACCACAGGCCACAGAATAGTGATGTTGCAGCAGCATGAGGAGACCACAGAGTGGTAAAGTGGCAGCAGCATGAGGAGACCACAGAGTGGCAAGGTGACATAGTGTGGAGGTGGTAGCAGCATGAGGAGGCCACAGAGTGGCACAATGACAGAGTGTGAAGGTGGCAGCAGCAGCATGAGGAGACCACAGAGTGGCCCAGAGACAGAGTTGTGAGTTGGCAGCAGCATGAGGAGACCACAGAGTGGCAAGATGACATAGTGTGGAGGTGGCAGCAGCATGAGCAACCTGGCCAAAAAGGCAAAATAGTGGCCCAGTCATGTAGTGGGGAGAATGGGAACAGTATGAGCAGTCCACTGAGTGGCCCAGTGACATAGTGGTGAGGTGGCAGCAACATGATGATACCACAGAATAGTGATGTTGCATAGTGTTGAGCGCGAATATTCGCAAAGCAAATTTTTATCTTGAATATTGTCACTTCGAGATTTCGTGAATATGTCGAATACATGACCCTATATTCGCAAATACGAATATTCGCTTTCAAGACGGATAGTGTTAGTGAAACTCTATCATTATTAATTCTTTTGTGTGTGTCCTATCCTATTCAGAATACAATATATATATTTATTTTTTATTTTTCAAAGTCCCAATAATTCCATATTTGCGCACATATGATGCTACCTTTTATTCGCACAATTTAGGTTGCCCCACTAGTAGAATATGTCGAAGATAGTGCTATATTCGTCAATTTCGAATATAACACAATATTCGCCATATTTGTCAATTTCTAAACGCTATTGCCGCCTCGTGTCAAGGCTGTGAAATGCCTTATGCTGTATTGCAATCCGATTTGTGCGAATGTTAAATACCGAATAATCGCATATGCTTATTTATGTTCCAAGTTCAATAACATTTCCCTGATATCAATCTAAAAATCTAATCAATGGTTTAAATACTCCTGTTAGAGTAAGGACATTATATGTAAAAACTTTCCGGCGAAAATTCGTCACTTGACTATTCGCAAGAATCTATTTGTGTTTTTTATTCCCTTCTTTTCTCAAGCGTTAATGGGTTGTGTCAGACAGCACTACACTGCATGTATTGCGAAAAATTGTATATTTTTATTTTCACGGCATTCCATTCGCGCAACCGACTACCGCCATTTCAAGCTTTCAATACATGTAAAGGTTTATAGACGTGTAAAATCGTCTCCTAAGTCTATTTGCAGCATTCTATACCCGATCCGGCGTTTGTCCCTTGTGTTATTAGAAATTCTAGAAGAATAGCCGAATATGTCAAATAGAGTTATATATTCGCAGATCGAATATTCATCTTTATTTTTTCCTTTCTAGTTGACTTGATCCTAACCCCTTCCTACTTTACCAAGATTAGCCAATGAGAAGGCCTAGCAACAAGCCTAGCAACCAATCCAAAAGAAGCCTACCTTCTCACTATATAAATGAAGACACACCCGGCAGCCATTTTGTGGTGTTGTATTTGTGGCAGAGAGAGGAGCTGTGGTGGTGCTGGTGCTTTGTGATATTTTAATTCCCCCTCCCCAATTGATATATCAAATAATAATAGCTAGTTAGTGTTAGATAGGGGTTAGGGATTAGCTGTTAGGGTCAAAATTATCAGTGATAGGTTAAGTTTAGTTAGGTGAAAGACAGAGTTAGTCAGGGCTGATAGGTTTAGAGCAGGGATCAGTGTAGGGCTTTAGTGTTAGGGAATAACAAATACATAGATAGAATATTAGTCTAGGTTAGCGGTAGGGCTGTCAATTTCTCATCTTAGATAGTTAGTGCTAGGTTAGTCAGGGATTTAGGGTCTTAGTGTATAGTCTGTCTGTTTTTGTTTGTCGGTTTATAGTCTTTCTTGTCCTTGTCTTTGATTTAGGTTAAAAAAATAAATTAAAAAAAGTATAATTGTGTGCTGACTGTTAGTTTTATCTGTACTGTCCGCGTCTTATTGTCTTTGTCCTTTAGTGTTTTTAGTTTAATAAAAAAAAAAATTACTGTTATCTGTTTAGTTTTAGCTGTCTTGTCTGGGTCTTACTGTCTGCATCTTTTTGTGTTAGTGTAATTTCTTAAAAAAAAAAAAAAAGGTCTCCTTTGTTAGTACCTTTTTTTATTTTGTATAGTTAGTGCGTCTCATCGTCTTTGTGTTAGTTTAAAAAAAAAAAAAAGAAAGGTTTGTGTCTTCTGTCTAGCTTTGTAGTTTAAATCTTGTCTTTGTGTCTTTTTTCTTTTGGGTGTTAGTTTTTGTCAAAAAAAAAAAAAAGTTGTGAATTTTTAGGTTTATTGTTAGTATTATCTGTCTTGTCCGCGTCTGATTGTCTGAGTCTTTTTGTGTTTGTGTCTGTTTTCTGTTAAAAAAAAAATAATAACTTAGTTTAGCCTTTTTTATTATTTTAGTTTAGGGTTTTAATTTAGTGGGTCCCTTAATTTTATTTTATTTATTTTTCCTCTTAAATTTCACCACGCACCTTCCCTAACCCAATAAAGTTTGTCCCATCACACATCTTTTATTTTTTATTTTATTTTATTTCTTGGTTCTTTAACCTTTCTTATAAAAACAAAAACAATAAATATGAGCGGCACAGGCCGTCCAGCCAGCCGCAGTAGGGGCAATCGAGGAGTCGGTTCCGCCGATGGACGACAGCCAGCACAGGGCCGCTCCTCCAGTCACGGACAGGCGGGCGGTGGTGGCAGGGGCGTCCGTCTGATCCGTGATTTCTTCCAAATGGGCAGTTGTCCAAGGCCCATCACATCGCAGGACGCAGAGGCTGTGATGACTCTATTGGCCGACTCCAGTGCCACGGAGTCCTCAGCCCTGTTCCAGAGCAGCAGCAGCAGCAGGAGCAGCAGCAGATCTACGCCTCCTGTAGAAGCAACCACCACTCCCTCAGAATTGTCCCCGCTCATGTTCGAACATGGGGACAGTGAGCAGGACATTCTGGGGAGGCTTTGCAGGAGGCGGAGTTTCAGTTCAGCCCACCAGATGGGCAGGACTTGTTGGAACAGATGGGGATAATGAGGAGGAGGGGGTGGTAACGCCATTACATATCCCGTCAAAATCCCTTCTAACTGGTGCGGGTGGTGTAGGCCACACAACCCCCACATCTATTCAGACCCAGGCATCATCGAGGGGGCAGCCGAGCCCAGGCAGGGGCTCCATGCTCGCTGTTCCCCTCAGTCCACCACTTTTTGACACTGGGTCTGACATAGAAGAGGAGGGTGCTGCCAAATGGGTGCCACCTACTTTGGCAGGTCAGAGCAGCACTGAAGAAGGTAGGCACCCCAGGCAAATGGTGCGCCAGGTCACCAGGGAGCCCAGTGGCAGGGGCTCTACTGGTGACGGCAGCAGCAGCAGCAACCGCAGACAGCTCCACCTGTGCGCACCGATGCCCAACAGGCACAAGCTAGCACCAACCCATCGGAAATAGGTTGGTGCGGAAGTCGCCTGTTTGGGCTTTCTTCACCCTGGCAGTAGATGATGTTACAGTTGCCATTTGTAACCTCTGCCATGCAAGGGTGAGGAGAGGGAGGTCAGTGGCTCGTCTGGGTACCACAGCCGTCCGGCGCCATCAGCCATCAGTGGCTGAGGCATTTGAACGCACTGCGCCCTACGCCCCCGGCGATCGACGCGTGCGTTCACTCAATGGGCAAGGGTTATTGCTCAACATCTGCTTCCTTACAATCTGTTAAAAAAATTATAATAATTTAGTTTAGCCTTTTTATTATTTTAGTTTAGGGTTTTAATTTAGTGGGTCCCTTAATTTTATTTTATTTTTTTTTCCTCTTAAATTTCACCACACACCTTCCCTACCCCAATAAAGTTTGTCCCATCACACATCTTTAATTTTTTATTTTATTTTATTTCTTGGTTCTTTAACCTTTCTTATAAAAACAAAAACAATAAATATGAGTGGCATAGGCCGTCCAGCCAGCCGCGGTAGGGGCAATCGAGGAGTCGGTTCTGCCGCTGGACGACAGCCAGCACAGGGCCGCTCCTCCAGTCACGAACAGGCGTGCGCTGGGGGCAGGGGCGTCCGTATGATCCGTGATTTCTTCCAAATGGGCAGTTGTCCAAGGCCCATCACATCCCAGGACGCAGAGGCTGTGATGACTCTATTGGCCGACTCCAGTGCCACGGAGTCCTCAGCCCCGGTCCAGAGCAGCAGCAGCAGCAGCAGCAGATCTATGCCTCCTGTAGAAGCAACCCTTACTCCCTCAGAATTGTCCCCGCTCATGTTCGAACATGGGGACAGTGAGCAGGACATTCTGGGGGAGGCTTTGCAGGAGGCGGAGTTTCAGTTCAGCCTACCAGATGGGCAGGACTTGTTGGAAGGGTGGTGTAGGCCACACAACCCCCGCATCTATTCAGACCCAGGCGTCATCGAGGGGGCAGCCGAGCCCAGGCAGGGGCTCCATGCTCGCTGCTCCCCTCAGTCCACCACTTTTTGACACCGGGTCTGACATAGAAGAGGAGGGTGCTGCCAAACGGGTGCCACCTACTTTGGCAGGTCAGAGCAGCACTGAAGAAGGTAGGCACCCCAGGCAAATGGTGCGCCAGGTCACCAGGGAGCCCAGTGGCAGGGGCTCTACTGGTGACAGCAGCAGGAGCCGGCAGCAGCAGCAGCAACCGCAGATAGCTCCACCTGTGCGCACCGATGCCCAACAGGCGCAAGCTAGCACCAACCCATCGGACAGGAGGTTGGTGCAGAAGTCGCCTGTTTGGGCTTTCTTCACCCTGGCAGTAGATGATGTTACAGTTGCCATTTGTAACCTCTGCCATGCAAGGGTGAGGAGAGGGAGGTCAGTGGCTCGTCTGTGTACCACAGCCGTCCGGCGCCATCAGCCATCAGTGGCTGAGGCATTTGAACGCACTACGCCCTACGCCCCCGGCGATCAACGAGTGCGTTCACTCAATGGGCAAGGGTTATTGCTCAACATCTGCTTCCTTACAATCTGGTGGACAGCAATCCATTTAGGCAGATGTTGGAGCAGGCACAACCCAGATGGCGTGTCCCCAGCCGCCATTACTTTGTTAGGACTGGCATCCCCGCCCTACACCAGCACCTTGTGCAGAATGTATGCCAGTCGCTGGATTATGCTGTCAGCGACAAGGTACATCTCACAATGGATGCTTTGACCAGCAGACATGGGCTGGGAAGATACATTAGTTTTACAGCCCATTGGGTGTCCCTCTGAGGCGCCGGGGAGGGATCGGCGGCATCAGAGTTTGTGGTGCCACCGCGGGGTGTCCATGGGAGAAGTGCTGCTCTCCCTTGTGCCACTGTCTCCACTGCTGCCGAGCCCCCCAGCAAGCGTCCCCGTAGCTATGCAAGTGTGGGGCACGTCCGTTGCCAGGCCGTGCTCCAGCTTGTGAGCTTGGGAGACCGGAGACAGCCCTTCAGGCTGGCAGTCTGACACACGTGCCCTGCATGGCACATGTTCTCAACCTAGTGGTACAGAAGTTCCTCCGTACGTACCCAAGGTTGAGTGACATTGTGCTGAGGTTACATAGGATTGCCAGCCACTTCCGACGCTCCCCAACCGCCACCGCATCCCTGTCGAAACTGCGGCGGGACAGCAGCCTGCCCCCCACAGGCTGATTGTGGACAGTGTGACGCGGTGGAACTCCACCCTCCTCATGCTGGAGAGGTTGTGGGAGCAGAGACGGGCAGTGAGGGAGTACCTGCTGGACCTAGGCACTCCAGGACCATCACACCCACTTCCATACATCACCAATGCAGAGTGGGGGCAGATTCATCAGGTCTGCCATGTGTTGGCCCCTTTCGAGCAGGCGACAAAGATGGTCAGCACATTGGCCTCAATGACGTGCTCCCCCTAGTGTTCCTTCTGGACAGGACACTAGATCACCTGCCCGAGGCTGGGGAGAGTGCCTTGGTGGAGCATGACGAGTCATCCATGCTCCACCAGGACCAGGCCCAGGACGAGGAGGATGATGAGGAGGAGGACGTCCAGGAGTATGGGCCTGGTCAGGAGGGAGAGCCGATGATGGGGGCACCGTTAGTCCGGGGGTGGGGCATCTCAGAATATGAGCAGCATCAGCAGCAGCAGGAGGGCCAGGTGGTCATGGGAACGGGCAGTCATGAGGAGTCACAGCGGGCTGAGATGCCTGAGATGCCTCAGGAGGAACCTCCGGATAAAGAAAATGAAGGAGAGGGACGACTTTTGGTTGGCCACCCTTTTAGACCCGCGTTGTAAGGGGAAACTGGAGCAGTTCATACCAGCCAGCCGGAGGCAGGCCAGTATTGCCAAATTGCGGGCCTGTCTCATCCACCAGCTGGAGGAGGCAAACCCTCGGCCTCCAGCTCCAGTTTCACCCGCCCATCTCACCCACCAAGCAGCTGGCACCAGCAGCACCAGCTGAGCAGGTGATCTTTTGGGTGAGATGAGGCTCTTCTACCAGTCTGCACGACGCAGTACCACCAGCAGTAGCAGCGGCAGCAGCATCAGTCACCACCAGCGGCTGGCCCACATGGTGGATGACTACATGGCGTCGGTCGGTGCTTCCAACAGCATGAGCACCGATGACCCCATGGAGTACTGGGTCGCCAGACTGGACACCTGCCGAGAGCTCGCTCAGTATGCATTGGAGCTACTGTCTTGCCCCCCCGCCAGTGTACTGTCTGAGCGGGCATTCAGCGCGGCAGATGGGGTGGTCACGGACAAGCGGAGTCCTGGAAGTATGAGTCCTGGATCGGCAGTGACTTCCTGCCCCCCGCTGTCGGTTCAGGGTGCTGAAGGGTGCCTTGTCCATCCCTCTCCTTCGCTCTCCCTCCTAAAAACCGTTGTTTTTTAACCATGATTTTTAATACTTTTTTTATATATTTTTTTTTTTTATGTGAGTGTATGTATTTATTTATTTATTTATTAAGCTATTGTTCAAGAATTATTATTTTTTTATCAACTTTATGAAATGGATTTTAAATCATATTTTTTAAATTATGTGTATACATTAAAAAAAAGAATTTATTAATCATGAGAAAAAAAATCATTTTTAAGATTCCTAGTTTTCCCTTTTTCTGTTTTAATGAATTATTATGATTTGATGAATAACTGTATTATTCTCACTAATTGTAAATTATTTTAAAAAACACCACATTTCATCCTTATTGTCCACAAAATCAAATTTAAGTTATCAACAAAATTTGTTTCCTAACATTGGAACATGAACATGAAGTTTGAAATATCTATTTCAAAACCTCATGTCATGTTAAATATTGTCGGGTTAATTTCACAGTTTTTAAATATTGAATAATACAAAGTTCATGCACACAAAACTGTAACTCAGATCTGAGCGTGAACGTAGCATTACTCGGCGTGTGTTGATTTCTCCAGGCCAGACGGCAGAAGGACTGGCAGTGTTTAGCTGCGACTCTGTTGTCCTCCGTTTGTCTGTGAGGAGTCATGTGTACACCCGCTCGCACCACCCATACACGATCGTCTATGCACACTCTCAGGGCTGAAGACACAGGCACAATCACGTCCTCCTATGGTTGTCTGAGCACAGAAGGCAGTAGAGAAGTTGGTAGCTCTGTTCCGGGTGTGTTAGTGTCCCCGATTCTGCTGCAGTGGTTATTTCCTCTCCAACTGGCTCATGACTCTGTCATGTTCCACGTCCACTGTTGTGGACCTCAACGGCTGGCTACAAAACTATGGAGGGGCAGACTAGCACAGTTTTGCACTTCAATTGTAGTGTTAATCCAGTATTGTAAAAATTACACTTTGATTGTAAACCACCAAGCGGGACGCAGTAATTTATTACTTTGGTTTCAACCCGCTAACCTTCTCTCCTTTTTTATTTATTTTTGGTGTTTGTCGGGTATATAAAGCAAATGCTTTATATAAATATAAAAAAAAATTAACGGATCAAAAGAAAAATAGTTCAAACGATATTGACCCATGAGGTGGACATAAACATCTCAAATAGAGTTCAATCGAGAACCTGATTATTTTGTGCAATCAGTAAAACAGGGTACAAGCGTCTATGCAAAAATATAAATGGTTTATTTACAATAGGTTAAAATACAAAAAAAATTAATCAACATAAATTTCAATAATATACAATGATATGCAGTACCCAGAATTCACCACTATATGGTGCCAACAAAACACTACTCAACCAACACAAGAATATTATGCAATACGGCTTTAAAATTGTGAGAGATATACAATCAATGGATTATGCGGAAAACTCAATCAAGAAAATGACAGATACGAGCCCTTTCTCTGCCCCAAAATGATGACCAAATCTCAGATAATGGTAGTATTGCAACAAAACTTATAAATTATTGGCTTGATATCAAACTAGGGAATATAAAGATTCCCAACAGAGAGTTTTTCCAATATTATCCCCTTTATTCAGTTATATGCATCGTAACTGAAATCAGAGAGAATACTGATGTAGCAACTAACGTTACACGTCCGCAAATGAGCGGGTATCAGTAGTAGTATTAAGCCAATTAATTTTGATCAATACTACATAAAACAAAAATATACATTACCCAAGGGTCAAGTGATGTGCAGAGTCTTGGGGCAGCCAGCTCTCAAGAGTTTTTCCCGATAATCAAAATGTTTCTCCAGAGATCTATAAGCCAAATTTTTCTTTGTTTGTTTTTTTTCTTTCTCCCTTTCTCTTTCTCTCCTTTTTTTTTTTTTTTTTGGGGGGGGGGGGGGGGCTGGTTTCTTAACCCCTTAAGGACTCAGTCCTATTTCACCTTAAGGATCTGACCAGTGTCACTTTAAGTGTTGATAACTTTAAAACACATTGACTTATCCAGGCCGTTCTGAGATTGTTTTTTCGTCACATATTGTACTTCATGACACTGCTAAAATTGGGTCAAAAAAGTTAATTTTTTTGCATTAAAAAATACCATATTTACCAAAAATTTTGAAAAATTTGCAAATTTCAAAGTTTCAGTTTCTCTACTTCTGTAATACATAGTAATACCCCCAAAAATTGTGATGACTTTAAATTCCCCATATGTCTACTTCAAGTTTGTAGCATTTTGGGAATGATATTTTATTTTTTGGGGAAGTTACAAGGCTTAGAAGTTTAGAAGCAAATCTTGAAATTTTTCAGAAATTTACAAAAACCCAATTCTTAGGGACCACTACAGGTTTGAAGTCACTTTGCGAGGCTTACATAATAGAAACCGCCTAAAAATGACCCCATTCTATAAACTACACCCCTCAAGGTATTCAAAACTGATTTTACAAACTTCGTTAACCCTTTAGGTGTTGCACAAGAGTTATTGGCAAATGGGGATGAAATTTGAGAATTTCATTTTTTTGCCTAATTTTCCATTTTAACCCATTTTTTCCACTAACAAAGCAAGGGTTAACAGCCAAACAAGACTGTATCTTTATTTCCCTGACTCTGCTGTTTACAGAAACACCCCATATGTGGCCGTAAACTACTGTACGGGCACACAGTAGGGCGTAGAGGGAAAGGTGCGCCATATGGTTTTTGGAAGCCAGATTTTGCTGGACTGGTTTTTTGACACCATGTCCCATTTGAAGCCCCCTGATGCACCCCTAGAGTAGAAACTCCATAAAAGTGACCCCATCTAAGAAACTACACCCCTCAAGGTATTCAAAACTGATTTTACAAATTTTGTTAACCCTTTAGGTGTTGCACAAGATTTAATGGAATATAGAGATACAATTTCAAAATTTCACTTTTTTGGCAGATTTTCCATTTTAATATTTTTTTTCCAGTTACAAAGCAAGGGTTAACAGCCAAACAAAACTCATTATTTATGGCCCTGATTCTGTAGTTTACAGAAACACCCCTTATGTGGCCGTAAACTGCTGTACAGGCACACAGTAGGGCGTAGAGGGAAAGGTGCGCCGTATGGTTTTTGGAAGCCAGATTTTGCTGGACTGGTTTTTTGACACCATGTCCCATTTGAAGCCTCCCTGATGCACCCCTAGAGTAGAAACTCCATAAAAGTGACCCCATCTAAGAAACTACACCCCTCAAGGTATTCAAAACTGATTTTACAAACTTTGTTAACCCTTTAGGTGTTGCACAAGATTTAATGGAAAATAGAGATACAATTTCAAAATTTCACTTTTTTGGCAGATTTTCCATTTTAATATTTTTTTTCCAGTTACAAAGCAAGGGTTAACAGCCAAACAAAACTCATTATTTATGGCCCTGATTCTTTAGTTTACAGAAACACACCATATGTGGCCGTAAACTGCTGTACGGGCACACAGTAGGGCGTAGAGGGAAAGGTGCGCCGTATGGTTTTTGGAAGCCAGATTTTGCTGGACAGTTTTTTTGACACTATGTCCCATTTGAAGCCCCCCTGATGCACCCCTAGAGTACAAACTCCATAAAAGTGACCCCATCTAAGAAACTACACCCCTCAAGGTATTCAAAACTGATTTTACAAACTTTGTTAACCCTTTAGGTGTTGCACAAGATTTAATGGAAAATAGAGATACAATTTCAAAATTTCACTTTTTTGGCAGATTTTCCATTTTAATATTTTTTTTCCAGTTACAAAGCAAGGGTTAACAGCCAAACAAAACTCATTATTTATAGCCCTGATTCTGTAGTTTACAGAAACACCCCATATGTGGTCGTAAACCGCTGTACGGGCACACGGCAGGGCGCAGAAGGAAAGGAATGCCATACGGTTTTTGGAAGGCAGATTTTGCTGGACTGGTTTTTTTGACACCATGTCCCATTTGAAGCCCCCCTGATGCACCCCTAGAGTAGAAACTCCATAAAAGTGACCCCATCTAAGAAACTACACCCCTCAAGGTATTCAAAACTGATTTTACAAATTTTGTTAACCCTTTAGGTGTTGCACAAGATTTAATGGAAAATAGAGATACAATTTCAAAATTTCACTTTTTTGGCAGATTTTCCATTTTAATATTTTTTTTCCAGTTACAAAGCAAGGGTTAACAGCCAAACAAAACTCATTATTTATGGCCCTGATTCTGTAGTTTACAGAAACACCCCTTATGTGGCCGTAAACTGCTGTACAGGCACACAGTAGGGCGTAGAGGGAAAGGTGCGCCGTATGGTTTTTGGAAGCCAGATTTTGCTGGACTGTTTTTTTGACACCATGTCCCATTTGAAGCCTCCCTGATGCACCCCTAGAGTAGAAACTCCATAAAAGTGACCCCATCTAAGAAACTACACCCCTCAAGGTATTCAAAACTGATTTTACAAACTTTGTTAACCCTTTAGGTGTTGCACAAGATTTAATGGAAAATAGAGATACAATTTCAAAATTTCACTTTTTTGGCAGATTTTCCATTTTAATATTTTTTTTCCAGTTACAAAGCAAGGGTTAACAGCCAAACAAAACTCATTATTTATGGCCCTGATTCTTTAGTTTACAGAAACACACCATATGTGGCCGTAAACTGCTGTACGGGCACACAGTAGGGCGTAGAGGGAAAGGTGCGCCGTATGGTTTTTGGAAGCCAGATTTTGCTGGACAGTTTTTTTGACACTATGTCCCATTTGAAGCCCCCCTGATGCACCCCTAGAGTAGAAACTCCATAAAAGTGACCCCATCTAAGAAACTACACCCCTCAAGGTATTCAAAACTGATTTTACAAACTTTGTTAACCCTTTAGGTGTTGCACAAGATTTAATGGAAAATAGAGATACAATTTCAAAATTTCACTTTTTTGGCAGATTTTCCATTTTAATATTTTTTTTCCAGTTACAAAGCAAGGGTTAACAGCCAAACAAAACTCATTATTTATAGCCCTGATTCTGTAGTTTACAGAAACACCCCATATGTGGTCGTAAACCGCTGTACGGGCACACGGCAGGGCGCAGAAGGAAAGGAATGCCATACGGTTTTTGGAAGGCAGATTTTGCTGGACTGGTTTTTTTGACACCATGTCCCATTTGAAGCCCCCCTGATGCACCCCTAGAGTAGAAACTCCAAAAAATTGACCCCATTTTAGAAACTACGGGATAGGGTGGCAGTTTTGTTGGTACTAGTTTAGGGTACATATGATTTTTGGTTGCTCTATATTACACTTTTTTTGTGCGGCAAGGTAACAAGAAATAAATTTTTTGGCACGTTTTTTTTTGTTATTTAAAACATTCATTTGACAGGTTAGATCATGTGGTAATTTTATAGAGCAGGTTATCACGGACGCGGCGATACCTAATATGTATACAATTTTTTTTATTTATGTAAGTTTTACACAATGATTTTATTTTTAAAACCAAAAAAATGTTTTAGTGTCTCCATAGTCTAAGAGCCATAGTTTTTTTCAGTTTTTGGGCGATTATCTTATGTAGGGTCTCATTTTTTGCGGGATGAGATGACGGTTTGATTGGCACTATTTTGGGGTGCATATAATATTTTGATCGCTTGCTATTACACTTTTTGTGACGTAAGATGACAAAAAATTGCTTTTTTTACACCGTTTTTATTTTTATTTTTTTACGGTGGTCATCTGAGGGGTTAGGTCATGTGATATTTTTATAGAGCCGGTCGATACGGATGCGGAAATACCTAATATGTATACTTTTTGTTTATTTATTTAAGTTTTACACAATGATTTCATTTTTGAAACAAAAAAAATCATGTTTTAGTGTTTCCATAGTCTAAGAGCCATTGTTTTTTCAGTTTTTGGGCGATTATCTTGGGTAGGGTATGATTTTTGCGGGATGAGATGACGGTTTGATTGTTACAATTTTGGCGTACATACAACTTTTTTGATCACTTTTATTACCTTTTTTGGGAAGTAAGGTGGGCAAAATTTCAATTATATCATAGTTTTTTATTTTTTATTTTTATGGCGTTCACCGTTCTGGTAAAGTAACATGACCGTTTTATAGATCAGGTCGTTACGGACGCGGCGATACCAAACATGTGTAGGTAATTGTATTTTTTTCATTTTGAATCAGTGATTAATGTGTTTTTTGATTTTTACTTTGTTTTTTTCACTTTATTTTTGACCCAGACCCACTTGGTTCTTGAAGATCCAGTGGGTCTGATGTCTGTATAGTACAGTACAATATACAGTACAGACCAAAAGTTTGGACACACCTTCTCATTCAAAGAGTTTTCTTTATTTTCATGACTATGAAGGCATCAAAACTATGAATTAACACATGTGGAATTATATACATAACAAACAAGTGTGAAACAACTCAAAATATGTCATATTCTAGGTTCTTCAAAGTAGCCACCTTTTGCTTTGATTACTGCTTTGCACACTCTTGACATTCTCTTGATGAGCTTCAAGAGGTAGTCCCCTGAAATGGTCTTCCAACAGTCTTGAAGGAGTTCCCAGAGATGCTTAGCACTTGTTGGCCCTTTTGCCTTCACTCTGCGGTCCAGCTCACCCCAAACCATCTCGATTGGGTTCAGGTCCGGTGACTGTGGAGGCCAGGTCATCTGGCGCAGCACCCCATCACTCTCCTTCATGGTCAAATAGCCCTTACTTTCAAAGTTTTCCCAATTTTTCGGCTGACTGACTGACCTTCATTTCTTAAAGTAATGATGGCCACTCGTTTTTCTTTATTTAGCTGCTTTTTTCTTGCCATAATACAAATTCTAACAGTCTATTCAGTAGGACTATCAGCTGTGTATCCACCTGACTTCTCCTCAACGCAACTGATGGTCCCAACCCCATTTATAAGGCAAGAAATCCCACTTATTAAACCTGACAGGGCACATCTGTGAAGTGAAAACCATTTCAGGGGACTACCTCTTGAAGCTCATCAAGAGAATGCCAAGAGTGTGCAAAGCAGTAATCAAAGCAAAAGGTGGCTACTTTGAAGAACCTAGAATATGACATTTCAGTTGTTTCACACTTGTTTGTTATGTATATAATTCCACATGTGTTAATTCATAGTTTTGATGCCTTCAGTGTGAATCTACAATTTTCGTAGTCATGAAAATAAAGAAAACTCTTTGAATGAGGAGGTGTGTCCAAACTTTTGGTCTGTACTGTATATTGTACTGTACTGTATTTTACACTTTGTCTGAACAGATCTATGCCTTTTAGCACAGATCTGTTCAGCACCATGGACAGCAGGATGCCTGAGACGGCGTCCTGTTGCCATGGGAACCTTCCCCGTCTGCTCAGTACTGGTCAGAACTGCGCAGACGGGGAAGGCTAAGGACGGGGGGGCTGCAAAGGCACTGCAGCCGCCCGATGGGAGAGGGAGGGAGCTCCCTCTTACTGTTAACTTTTTCCATACAGCGGTCCATACGGACAGCGGTATGGAAAGGGTTAAACGGCTGACATCTGCACAGATGTCAGCCGTTTATACCAGCGTGTCAGCAATGTGCTGACACCCTGGTATACCCACTAGACGCCAACGATTTATTCAAGGGGAGGCGGCCGGGGGATCGCGATCCCACCTGCCGCACAGCCCGCCTCCCGCACGGCCCCCACCGCCCACAACATCCCCCCCTGCACCACCCGCCGGCAAAAAATCATGCAGGGGGGGTGTAAAATCCATATTTTAGGGACACTAAAGTTTCTGATCCCCGCGGTCAGGGACCGCGAGGATCAGAAACTGCAGAAAGCACAGTTTTCTGTGATCGCCGATACGGGGGGTCAAATGACCCCCCCTGCATTGTTACGGGATGCCGGCTGAATGATTTCAGCCGGCATCCCGTTGCGATTAACCCCCGGGGCGCCGGAATCCCGATTTAAAGTTAGGACGTACTGGTACGCCCTGAGTCCTTAAGGACTCGGGAAATAGGGCGTACCGGTACGCCCTGCGTCCTTAAGGGGTTAACCCAAAAGTTATCAGATGAACACACCCACCTAGTTTGGAACTTTCCAATCATTGTTGGATGGGTGTGTGCATTGATAAGGAGCTTGATGTCATAATACTACCCAGAATGCACTTTTGCTACTGGTGTAGTATTAACTGCTCATATCTAGGTGGCGCTGTTGTATAAGCTATAAGCATCATACTATTAAGGGTTAACTCATTCATGCCTGATATTTTCAATTCTACACACCTCTGACATCTGGAGGCCTTGTCTGGTGTGGTGTATTTTCTAACTTTCTAAATGTATAATATATTGTTACAATAACACTAGCTTTTGAACAGCACAGTAATCTTCTCATGGACTTACTTTGGCCTACATGAAAATCCATACAAAACAGTGAATATAAATCAACATTGCTCTTAAAGGCAATGAATACCCATTATAACTAAAATAATAGATATAACTGTTTACACTTATGAAAAAGCACAACAAATCCCCCTTCATTACAATGTAATCCAATAGAGAAGTTGGACTACATTGGAATGTCACAAAAGGCTTTTCATTCGGATTCCTCAAGAACACGGGTGCGCAGATTCAGTTTGTAATGTTCCAACCAAAGCTTTGCTAAAGTCTTTCTGAAGAACTTTATCCAACGCACCACTTGGATGGTCAGGAAACTTAACCATCCCAGAATGTTAAGTCAGCACACCCCATATATAATCCGCCCCCCATGTCCAAACGGAGGGATTTAACATATCATTGTCCGACAAAGAATATTGTAACGTGTCCATGGTGACGTTATCCTTCCTGGTTACCATGCGGACTGTATGGCTAGGCTTGTTGTCTAGCAGAAATTTTAAATCTGGATTTATGGTAATCTCTTGGTTTTGGAAGGCATCAATACTCTCCACTTCCTCTTCAACGTCCTCTATGTTAACCGGATATAGAGTACGGTTTCCAATCATAATCCTGGAATTACGAGGCACTTTTACGATGGAGACACAAGGGCAATGACTTTCACCATCACATGATCATTTGAAAAAACAGTCATATCTGGTAAACGGGTACTAACAAGCCATTTGTCTTGTATCAAAACAGCGTTCACTACCTTATCCTCCTCGATTTTAGACAGGGTCACCTGGCACTTTTCTGATCCATGTTTCTCATATTCGAGACCACACAACGCGTTGGTTGCGTCATAATTGAAAGAATCGCCTTTGCACTGGAAATTTTTGTCCCGGAATGTTACGCAATTGTCCAGAATTGGGACAGAAAGCCAGTCCGGTTTCCAGGGCTGGTAGGCTACAATGTCAGGAGTCTGAATCCTACCGTGGATATTGTCTTTCCAAGTGCCCACATTATGAATTATTTTCATCTGGAACACATTATTTGTAGAAACAACGGGAATTGAAAGAAGAAAACAGATTTCCATCTTAATAGGATCAATATACAACGGTATGGCAATCCCCATGTTGAACGCTAAGTTCAGTTGGATGTCCTCTGCTTTCTCTTCACTGACTTTTTGTAGCATTTTACGAATGATATCATAAGAAACAAAGTATAGGGGAATGCGTCCTTCCCTTAAGTCCTGCATCCCACTTTGTACTTCATCATGATAGACTTGAGTATGAAAGTCAATACGCTCTTTTAGGGAAATAAGTTCTTGTTTAAACTGTTCATTACTCTCATGAAGATTTATTGAATGAGTCAATAACTTTGAGTGTAAGTTGGTGGTAAAAACAGTATCCTCTACAACGGAATATAAGTCCAATAAATGTTTTTTCTGATTCTCCATCTCTGCATGAATACTTCCTTTTCAGTGAACCGATCTCAAGTTCCAATGTCTTAATAGAGATGGAATTAACAGCTGATACACCGGTGGCAATGACAGTGCCCACTACACCAAAGACTATGGCGGCTGTAATCGCAGAAATGAACCGCTTTTTTGGTTTTCCTTGTCTGTTCCAGGATCTGTGTAATCCTTTTTTGGGAATAGCCGATGTGCATTTGATACCACATCTTTATGTCCGGAGACGAAATCTCGGAAATGTTGAACTGTCTTTCGACGAAGATACGTGGATCCAAACTGACGTAGATCTTTTGGGATAGAGCCCTCTAATTCGTCAAGATGAATCCCGTGGTATCCTGCAGCATGATCCCAGATGAAGGGCCTGGTACAGCAATCGGCTCGGCCTGGAACTCCTTCCCCAAGATCAGGACGATGTAGATAACGGCAACAACCCTCGATGCCATCTTGCGCCTGAAATATATTGTATGACAAATATAAGTAGATACATCTTCCACTTTTTAGCACTCCTGCAAGAAAAGAGTTAATACTACCATACATCTTTGATTTGGCATTGTTTCTTTTCTTGGACAGAGCAATTTCTCGATACAAAAGTGAGTCAAGAGATAATTAGTTACAGAGGAAAATACATGAGGATAGGTTAGTACATTTGTATGTTCATACTATACCAATCCTGCGTTTCCGACCTTAGCTGGAACCTTGATATCTCTTTACTCTTCATCATCCGGCAATCCTTCCATTTGGCGAAGTTGTGACCTAGGATGACAAACACGTAATTGATTAATATGCACCCATTTCTCTATAAATTCATCCCCCTTAGGAATTTTGATCTTGTAGATCACAGGTGACAATTTGTCAATGACGACATAGGGTTCCTTCCAGGAAGGCAGGAACTTCCTTTCCTTCACCTGATCCCGGGCGAAGTTATAGAGATAAACCTGATCAGAAATCTGGTACTCCTTTTGAGTAGTCTTCAGATCATAGTAGGTTTTGGCGCTCACGGCTGCTTTCTCCAGATTTTTCTGGGCAAATGCAAAAGCATGATGAAGGTGCTTACGTAGATTCTCTACGTATTGATGGGCTGTTGAAGCATTTATCAAATTTTGGTCTGTTGTCTGGTAGAGTAAATGCTGGGGTAACACCATCTTCCTTCTTGTGATCATTTTGAAGGGGGAAAGTTTGTTTGCTGCGCTTGGAGTGGCTCTGATGACCATGAGAACCAGAGGCAACTTTACATCCCAGTCTTTACCGGATTCATTGACAAATTTCTTTAGAATGTTGACAATTGTTTGGTTGTAGCATTCCACTCCACCACTAGAGGCTGGCCGGTAAGCTATATGTGTCTTCCTTTTTACTCCCAGTATCTCCCACATTTTTGTCATCACCTCACTAGTGAAATGACTTCCGCGATCGGACTCAATGCGTTGGGGAAGACCGAACCTGGAAAACACGTGGTTAATGAGTAGAGAAGCACACACACTTGAACTGCAAGTCTTGCAAGGCAAACATTCTACCCATTTTGTGAATAGACAAGTCACGGTTAACATATATCTGTTGCCTTTTGATGAAGTTGTTACTGGTCCAATAAAGTCAATCTGGATGTCTGACCATGGTATGGACATCCGCCTTTTCATCAGCGGTGCCCAATGAGTGGGTGCTTGTGGCTGGAATTGAGGGCATATTAAACATCCTTGACAATATGTGGGAACGTCTTGCAACATATGAGGCCAATAAGCGTAATCCCATAATAATTCATACTTTAACTTCTCACCTCGATGACCAGCCGTTGGGGCATCGTTGATAACATCAAACCTCGGTATGCTGTAGGTACCACCCATTGTGAGATACCATTCTTCGAGGTTCTTACTAACAATCCATCCTGTAAACGAGAATTGGGACATACCCTTCATCAATATTCGTAACTCTTCTTTGCCTGCACAATCTTCCATAGTTACGGGACAATTCTGCGGATCTTCAATGTGTTTGTAAAACATACCAATGACTGGATCCCCCTTTTGACTCGCGATGAGATCCTCACTAGGGGAATCTTGGCTCCATTGTGCCACATTGGCTTCGTTTTCCTTTTGGGCCTGTCTTCTTGTCATTGCATACACTTGGATAGTTCCCATGAGGTCATCAACGTCCAAGACTTCTCCATTAATGGCTGCTTCTTTAGCGAGGGAATCTGCCAAATCATTCCCCTCCTTATCTATACCTGGATATTTTGAGTGACCTCTTCCCTTTTTCCAGTAAACAAGGAACATCCTCTACGTCTGGAGGAAAGAAGGTTTGTACACAAACATAGAAAAGGATTCTTTACGGTAAGAGCAGTGAGACTATGGAACTCTCTGCCTAAGGAGGTGGTGATGGTGAGTACAATAAAAGAATTCAAGAGGGGCTTGGGTGAATTTCTGGAGTAACATTCAGAGAGAATAATCCTAAAACATAACATTTAATTTTTATGCTAAATAAAATCCTAAATTTAGTGTGCAAAAAAATGAGATACAAGGGATGAGTAAAGGTATAGACCGCTATGTAGAGTGGTCCATGGTCATCCTAGTATCAAAAAATTATTAAAAGTGCACGGCGGCACTGAGTAGGTAACCAGTGTGTCCTACCGGTACCCAGGGAAGGTCGTCAGAAGCAACTCCACACGATGTTTCAGTAGTGGTTCATCCTGTATAGATGGTCGGATGAATCGCAGGGAAAAGAGAAGTGGATGTAATCAAACACATGCATGTAGGGTCCCTATAGTAAACCCTATAGCTGTCTGACCATAAACCCTGATACTAAAAGTATGGTAGCAGCCTGACCACAGGGCACTCGTCCTTGAAAGGACGACCCCGTCCGGAACCTGTCCCTGTTTCTACAATACTAAATGTCCCTGTATATGCATAGGCAAATCCCTACATGCACGTTTCGCTGCCGGGACAGAGGGCAGCTCGTCAGGGGAGATGGTGTAATGACAGGCAAGTCAATCCTAGATAAAAAAGACAAGCCTACAGACCAAAATTGACACGGTCAGTCAAATGGTCATAAGGTGCACAAAGATATTTGGCCCCTTCGTGGGCTACCTCATTGGTAAGAGGTTAAACAGAAATGCAGTATTCAGATGAGAGTGACTGCATATGGGACGCCAACTAACCTGGTGTGTCCTCCTTGTTTAAATACGCCTTGATTCCCGCCACTGCCGTCGGTAATGAGGGCCAATGAGCGTGCTTACTCGCCTGCACGTAAGCGTAGCGCATGCGCACATCGCGGAATGGAAACGAGGCTTGGAGCGCAGGTAGAGTGCCTGATACGGAACGCACTCCTGCGCATGCGCGAGCTCGCATTAGATATCGCGAGGTCGCGGAGGCTGTACAGAACAGCAGAAGAGATGAGAAGCAGTTCAGATATCGATTACTTCTTAATACTCAGCAAAATACAATCGATCGGACAAACGAGAGTATAGCTGAGTATAATGAACCACAATCGGTTCTAATTTAAAGATATTTGCGGCCATTTATCCTATGTTGGATAAGTACAGTTAGAGAATAGGGATACAGACAGAGAGACAGGTAAAAGCAGGTAGGCATAAAGGATAAATTTATGTCTCATGTAGGGTCTTGGTCAGTAATAAGTCTTAGTCTGAAGACTGACACAAAAAGATTTTATATATAAATGATAGTGCCAGCGGGTGATACCCATACAAGGTTCATACTCGACTAAAATGTGCATGATGAATTGAAAAATGACTGGGAGGTGACGGTAAATACATTCGAAAAATGACAATTGATGCATAAACGTGATGATTTAATCAAATACCACCCCAGAGACATGTGATGACGGTGACGAGAACAGGAATCATTCTACAGAAAGCAGCTGTAATTCAGCTGCTCGTTCAGGCCATTTGGTGCGACAGTCTTTAGAAGAAATATCCACCGTGACTCACGTTGTAAAATGATCTTGTCCCAGTCACCCCCTCTCTTGGGGGGACTGACAGCCTCAATACCCATGGCTCTAATGGCCTTGGGGTTGCCTTGGTGTAAGTCGCAGACATGGCGGGCCACTGGGGTATCGCGACGCTTCTCAATATCCAGGAGATGTTCTCCTATGCGTCTACGTAGCTCGCGCTTAGTCTTGCCAATATATTCTTTTTGGCAGATGCATGTGATCTTATACCCCAGATAATCCAGAGCGCAGACATACCCAGATCTGACCGCTTTAATTCACTGATTTTTGATCATTAATGCAATTTTGATATGGCAGGTTTTTTGGATGGTGGTATTAACACGGAGACATGGTTTGAGGAGGCGAAAGAGGTCTTTTCTGATAGATCATACCAGCAAAAAAAGAGTGTACCTTCCTTTAAAGTCGCTTTTAAGGAGCTTAATCGACTTTATAAGGAACATTTGGCCTGCTGGTGGGAGGTACAGAGCCTTGATAATTACATCAAGCAGGGCATAGTACCACGAGGACTCCGTATTTCTGTCACCCCGGTGCAGAAACAACGTAGCCCCGGTTTTACCACCCGTTGGGAACAGCTGGCCACCAAAAGTTCACTTCAGTTGATGACACTTTTACTAGAGGAAGAAAGAATAAATTTAACTTGCCTCACTGATAAACTTAACATCCAAGTTGAGGTTACCAAAACTTTCTCAAGTGATCCTGATTTTCTCAACAAGGAGAAGCAACTCCAAGTTACTGTTGAGAAATATCAGTATTACTTGCGTGAACGTAAACATAGGCAATTTAACAAGGACCTTGCCGAGTTCAAAGAAAACAAGGCCTATTTGGTCCTAAGAGAAGCGGCCCCCAAAGAAGCTACCTCTGAGATCTCCACCACTGACACTGAGGTTTCAGATAGTGATAGAGAACTTGGTGGTAATCCCAATAGAAATAAACAAAAGAATTTCAACAAAAAAGGGAAAGGTAGAGGGAGGGGGAGAGGCTCAGCTGGCCCTGGTAAAATCGGTTTTTTAGACCAAGGTGTGAATTACCCGCTCAGGAACCGTCCCAACACACGGGACCTGTTGGGCCCGAAGTGATCAACCTCTCCAAACGCACTCTTACTCATAGCGAAATGGCGATACTATCTAAAGGACTTTCATTTGTCCCCACTCGCCATTACGATATGTTCACGTGGGTTAAAGACCTACACCTGTTCATACGAAAACTAAGGTGGCACAAACATTTTAAGATTACGGAACAAAAGAAGTGTCAGTTGTTAGGTATACCGACTAACATCCTGAGGGATGTGGAATTGTTGCATAGCCTCACAGAGGACGCCCATACATTGCAGGGTGTTGGCCCATTCCCGTCTTTGCGCAATAAATACAACAAAATGCCGCCGGACGGCGACATTTCGTGTGTGGACGTCTTTCTACAGCTTGTCAGTACTGACTTAATGGCTATGCAACATTTCCCGCATTACAACAACTGTTCATCTGAGGAACATCGGGCTATCAGGTCCTTAAAGAATGATAAGGATATAATTATCAAACCGTCGGATAAAGGCGGTAACACGGTAATCATGAATCGATCAGATTACCAATCTATGTGTGAACAGATCCTTAAAGATAAAAACAGCTATCAGTTACTAACATCTAACCCGACAGCACCGTACTTAGTTGAACTAAGAGAGATCCTTCTGGCAGGTAGAGCGTCGAATCTCATCTCACAAGATGAGCTGGACTTTATGTACCCCCGGCACCCGATTGTGGCTACGTTCTATAGTCTCCCAAAGGTCCATAAAGGTCTTAGACCACTCAAGGGGAGACCTATCGTGGCCGGAATCGGGAGCATTGGACAAAATATAGGGGTATATATAGACCAGATTCTAATGCCATTTGTTGTTGCACTCCCCTCCTACACCCGTGATACAATGGACCTTTTAAAACAGGTGGAGGGTATTTGTGTCGATGATCACTCCTTACTAGCCAGTGTGGATGTGGAGGCATTATACTCCTCCATACCACATGAGGCTGGGTTGTTGGCAGTCAGCTATTATCTTAGCATGCGAGGACAACAGTTTAAGGCGCATAATACCTTTGTCTTACAGCTGCTCAGATTTTTGCTGACACACAACTTCTTTACCTTTGACTGTCGGCTTTACCACCAGCTCAGGGGTACGGCCATGGGTTGTTCCTGTGCGCCGTCCTATGCCAACCTGCTCCTGGGCTGGTGGGAGGCCACCGTTGTTTTCGGAGAGGGTGAACCGATGACCGGGCCCATCGCTATATGGGCCCGGTACATCGATGACATCCTCATAGTCTGGAATGCGGGCACCCTAGAATTCAAAAGGTTTGTGGACTTTCTTAATGTCAACTCCATCGGTCTCCGTTTTACCTACGAGACCAATGATTGTTCCCTTCCTTTTTTGGATGTCCGTATTTCCAAGAAACCTGATGGCGAACTCTCTACAACTGTTTTTCGCAAGACCACGGCTACCAACTCGGTCCTGCATTGGCAGAGTAGCCACCCCTTACCACTTAAGAGAGGTATACCCTATGGACAATACCTGCGTTTACGCAGGAACTGCTCTGATGAGGATGAATATTTACATCAGGCAGCTGACCTTAGACAAAGATTCAGGGCCAGGGGTTACCCCGACAAGGTTTTGAGAGGGGCTTTTCAGAGGGCAACTAACACCCCTAGAGAGACTTTGCTTACTCCGAAGACTAGACAGGAGAGTGACAGAAAGGTGAGATTCATTACCACTTTTGACGGCTCTGCCAATGAATCAAGGGAGATTTTGGCACGACACTGGCCTATCCTACTTATGGATCCAGATGTCCGAGAAGTACTGCATGAACACCCACAGGTGACGTTTAGAAGAGGTCAAAGTCTTAAGGACTTATTGGTGCACAGCCATCTTGCACCTCCAGCTAGACCAAGTACGTGGCTGAGTCGTCGCCCTGTGGGCTGTTTCAGATGCAGTGGTTGTGTGGCCTGTGGCAACATAGACCAGGGTAAAACCTTTCACAGTACCAACCTCCAACGCAGTTTTGACATTAAAGATTTCATCTCATGCAGAACTGTTGGTGTAATATATAAGATCACATGCATCTGCCAAAAAGAATATATTGGCAAGACTAAGCGCGAGCTACGTAGACGCATAGGAGAACATCTCCTGGATATTGAGAAGCGTCGCGATACCCCAGTGGCCCGCCATGTCTGCGACTTACACCAAGGCAACCCCAAGGCCATTAGAGCCATGGGTATTGAGGCTGTCAGTCCCCCCAAGAGAGGGGGTGACTGGGACAAGATCATTTTACAACGTGAGTCACGGTGGATATTTCTTCTAAAGACTGTCGCACCAAATGGCCTGAACGAGCAGCTGAATTACAGCTGCTTTCTGTAGAATGATTCCTGTTCTCGTCACCGTCATCACATGTCTCTGGGGTGGTATTTGATTAAATCATCACGTTTATGCATCAATTGTCATTTTTCGAATGTATTTACCGTCACCTCCCAGTCATTTTTCAATTCATCATGCACATTTTAGTCGAGTATGAACCTTGTATGGGTATCACCCGCTGGCACTATCATTTATATATAAAATCTTTTTGTGTCAGTCTTCAGACTAAGACTTATTACTGACCAAGACCCTACATGAGACATAAATTTATCCTTTATGCCTACCTGCTTTTACCTGTCTCTCTGTCTGTATCCCTATTCTCTAACTGTACTTATCCAACATAGGATAAATGGCCGCAAATATCTTTAAATTAGAACCGATTGTGGTTCATTATACTCAGCTATACTCTCGTTTGTCCGATCGATTGTATTTTGCTGAGTATTAAGAAGTAATCGATATCTGAACTGCTTCTCATCTCTTCTGCTGTTCTGTACAGCCTCCGCGACCTCGCGATATCTAATGCGAGCTCGCGCATGCGCAGGAGTGCGTTCCGTATCAGGCACTCTACCTGCGCTCCAAGCCTCGTTTCCATTCCGCGATGTGCGCATGCGCTACGCTTACGTGCAGGCGAGTAAGCACGCTCATTGGCCCTCATTACCGACGGCAGTGGCGGGAATCAAGGCGTATTTAAACAAGGAGGACACACCAGGTTAGTTGGCGTCCCATATGCAGTCACTCTCATCTGAATACTGCATTTCTGTTTAACCTCTTACCAATGAGGTAGCCCACGAAGGGGCCAAATATCTTTGTGCACCTTATGACCATTTGACTGACCGTGTCAATTTTGGTCTGTAGGCTTGTCTTTTTTATCTAGGATTGACTTGCCTGTCATTACACCATCTCCCCTGACGAGCTGCCCTCTGTCCCGGCAGCGAAACGTGCATGTAGGGATTTGCCTATGCATATACAGGGACATTTAGTATTGTAGAAACAGGGACAGGTTCCGGACGGGGTCGTCCTTTCAAGGACGAGTGCCCTGTGGTCAGGCTGCTACCATACTTTTAGTATCAGGGTTTATGGTCAGACAGCTATAGGGTTTACTATAGGGACCCTACATGCATGTGTTTGATTACATCCACTTCTCTTTTCCCTGCGATTCATCCGACCATCTATACAGGATGAACCACTACTGAAACATCGTGTGGAGTTGCTTCTGACGACCTTCCCTGGGTACCGGTAGGACACACTGGTTACCTACTCAGTGCCGCCGTGCACTTTTAATAATTTTTTGATACTAGGATGACCATGGACCACTCTACATAGCGGTCTATACCTTTACTCATCCCTTGTATCTCATTTTTTTGCACACTAAATTTAGGATTTTATTTAGCATAAAAATTAAATGTTATGTTTTAGGATTATTCTCTCTGAATGTTGCTTATACCCCAGATAATCCAGAGCGCAGACATACCCAGATCTGACCGCTTTAATTCACTGATTTTTGAATTTCTGGAGTGTAATAATATTACAGGCTATAGCTACTAGAGAGGGGTTGTTGATCCAGGGAGTTATTCTGATTGCCTGATTGGAGTCGGGAAGGAATTTTTTCCCCCTTAAGTGGGGAAAATTGGCTTGTACCTCACAGTTTTTTGCCTACCTCTGGATCAACTTTCAGGATAACGAGCCGAACTGGATGGACAAATGTCTTTTTTCGGCCTTAAATACTATGTTACTTTGTTACTAATACACCCGAAAAAAGGCTGTAATCTTGTCACTTCACCGCACAACGGCTAATAAGCCTTTTTTTCTACTAATACACAGCAAAAAAGGCTTTAAAACATATAACTGTATGCTGAACAGCTAATAAGACTTTTTTTTCCCCACTAATACACCCTAAAAAAGGCAGGATATTTGTCACTTCACCACACAACGGCTAACAAGCCTTTTTTTCCACTAGTACACCACAAAAAAGGCTTTAGAACATAGAACTGCACAGCTGAACGGCAAATAAGCCCTTTTTCTTCCCACTAATACACCAAAAAAAAACGCGTTAGAATATATAACTGTACCACTGAACGGCTAATAAGACTTTTTTTCCCACTAATACAGCAAAAAATGCTTTAAACACATAACTGCACCGCTGAACGGCTAATAAGCCCCTTTTCTTTCACTATACACTCCAAAAAATGCTTTAAAACATATAACTGCACCGCACAAGGGCTAATAAGACATACATATATTTCCTAGTAATACACCCCGTTGATGGCTGTATCAGACAGCACTTGCACCCCAATAACAAGCAAGGTTTGCTGGAATTACAGCGGTATCATCTATTGCAAACCTAAAAGCAGCAGTATAATGGTAATTTGGATCCCCAGTCAGTGCAGCAAGGTTTAATAAGATTGCTCCTATTGCCCAGGCTGTACACTCCCCTATTGGACCCTGTTCTCTTTTATAGTATGGAATGATTACTCCTTATCCTTTCCCTACACTTCTAATGATCTTTCCCTAAACTTCTATTCAGCCCAAAAAAGTTTTAAAGTCTTTTCTATCACTTTCCCTAGCAGCTGCTAATGTCTCTCTTTGCACTAAGTACACTGGAACATGGCTGAATCCAAGGTGGCTGAGGCTATTTATAGGGCTGTGACATCACAGGGCTGGCTGGCTGCTGATTGGCTGCATGCATGGCATTGTGGGTGTTCTCTTGTTCCCAGAGTTCTTTGATCCATATCCTAACACGTGCAGCAGCCTGTTTAGGAAAAAATGTGATTCGTTACCACGAAGAGTGAGGAAATTCTGATTCGGTGCGAACCTAATTTTTCCTGAAATTCGGATGGAATTCCATTTCAATAACTTCAATTTGCTTATCTCTAATAATAATATTACAGGTTATAGTTATTAGATATCTGGAGAGGTTGTTGATCCAGGGTGTTTTTCTGATTGCCTGATTGGAATATTGGCTTCTACCTAACAGTTTTTTTTTGCCTTCCTCTAGATCAACTTGCAGGATAACATGTCTAACTGGATGGTCATATATCTTTTATTTCAGCCTTACAAACTACTATTACAAATTACTATGCTGGAATTCCAGCTTGCATATTTTGGAGCAGCATAAACCGTTGAATAATTACATCATGCAGTGCAGAGCGTCACAACCAGGGAGAAAAAAATACCACTGGCTGTGACGCTCTGCGCTGCGATTGGACAGCGCTACAGCCAGGTGGAGCAGGGGCACTATTTTAAAAAAACCAAGCAGGGTGGCAGCAGGTACAAATATTTATCTCACTTACTAAAAACCCATGAAAGGTCCTCTTTAAATGTTCAGGTTCAAGAAAAAGACTGAACATGCATGGCTTGTATGCAAGGGTTATCAGGAGAAAGCCTCTTCCTTCTAAAAAGAACCTAGAAACACCACTCAGAGTGTACCTAAACTATATACTGTATATACACTGCTCAAAAAAATAAAGGGAACACTTAAACAACACAATGTAACTCCAAGTCAATCACACTTCTGTGAAATCAAACTGTCCACTTAGGAAGCAACACTGAGTGACAATCAATTTCACATGCTGTTGTGCAAATGGAATAGACAACAGGTGGAAATTATAGGCAATTAGCAAGACACCCCCAATAAAGGAGTGGTTCTGCAGGTGGTAACCACAGACCACTTCTCAGTTCCTATGCTTCCTGGCTGATGTTTTGGTCTGCCGGTGCTTTTGAATACTGCCGGTGCTTTCACTCTAGTGGTAGCATGAGACGGAGTCTACAACCCACACAAGTGGGTCAGGTAGTGCAGCTTATCCAGGATGGCACATCAATGCGAGCTGTGGCAAGAAGGTTTGCTGTGTCTGTCAGCGTAGTGTCCAGAGCACGGAGGCGCTACCAGGAGACAGGCCAGTACATCAGGAGACGTGGAGGAGGCCGTAGGAGGGCAACAACCCAGCAGCAGGACCGCTACCTCCGCCTTTGTGCAAGGAGGAACAGGAGGAGCACTGCCAGAGCCCTGCAAAATGACCTCCAGCAGGCCACAAATGTGCATGTGTCTGCTCAAACGGTCAGAAACAGACTCCATGAGGGTGATATGAGGGCCCGACGTCCACAGGTGGGGGTTGTGCTTACAGCCCAACACCGTGCAGGACGTTTGGCATTTGCCAGAAAACACCAAGATTGGCAAATTCGCCACTGGCGCCCTGTGCTCTTCACAGATGAAAGTAGGTTCACACTGAGCACATGTGACAGACGTGACAGAGTCTGGACACGCCGTAGAGAACGTTCTGCTGCCTGCAACATCCTCCAGCATGACCGGTTTGGCATTGGGTCAGTAATGGTGTGGGGTGGCATTTCTTTGGAGGGCCGCACAGCCCTCCATGTGCTCGCCAGAGGTAGCCTGACTGCCATTAGGTACCGAGATGAGATCCTCAGACCCCTTGTGAGACCATATGCTGGTGCGGTTGGCCCTGGGTTCCTCCTAATGCAAGACAATGCTAGACCTCATGTGGCTGGAGTGTGTCAGCAGTTCCTGCAAGATGAAGGCATTGATGCTATGGACTGGCCCGCCCGTTCCCCAGACCTGAATCCAATTGAGCACATCTGGGACATCATGTCTCGCTCTATCCACCAACGTCACGTTGCACCACAGACTGTCCAGGAGTTGGCAGATGCTTTAGTCCAGGTCTAGGAGGAGATCCCTCCGGAGACCGTCTGCCACCTCATCAGGAGCATGCACAGGCGTTGTAGGGAGGTCATACAGGCACGTGGAGGCCACACACACTACTGAGCATCATTTTGACTTGTTTTAAGGACATTACATCAAAGTTGGATCAGCCTGTAGTGTGTTTTTCCACTTTAATTTTGAGGGTGACTCCAAATCCAGACCTCCATGGGTTAAAAAATTAGATTTCCATTTTTTTTTTTTTTGTGTGATTTTGTTGTCAGCACATTCAACTATGTAAAGAACAAAGTATTTCAGAAGAATATTTAATTAATTCAGATCTAGGATGTGTTATTTTTGTGTTCCCTTTATTTTTTTGAGCAGTGTATATATATATATATATATATATATATATATATATATTCTTTATTAAAAATTGTTGTACATGCCATGAAATACACATTTTTGAATATGCTTTACTTATTTCCCAGTGCAATAGGCACTTGAAGTTCAGGTTAATGTTAATTAACAGAGCAGTGCACGCACAGGGCTGGAGCTCATATAAGAAATTGCTCTTCTGCCTGTGCCTGTTCTGCTAAAGCTTTACATAGAAAATATATTGTATGAAAGGCTTTAGAAGACCAGCATTGGTATGGGCAGGATCCACGATGCTCCAGCCTGTACAGCGCTCAGTGTGGCCTCAGATGTGTCCGTACTCCTATAATCAGCGCTGTATGGGAGTATCCTAAAGCGTAATAGGCACTTGAATTTCAGTTGCCTATTGCACTGGGAAAATTTAATAAAAACAATTAGCCATATTAGAAAAATGTATTTTGTAGCATTTACAACAGTTTTTATTAAAAATCATATAAAGTTTTAAACAAACTTTAATTTTTCAAAGTTAGTAGCATCTGATCAAACCACAAGCTTTACGGAACAATGTTTTTTGAACAGACAAGACCAAAGTGGAAATGTATGGCCAAAATGTACAACACCATGTTTGAAGAAAGCCAAGCACAGTGTATTAGCACACAACTTCATACCAACTGTCAGGCACAGTAGTGTTTTGCAGTCACAGGACTAGGTCACCTTGCAATTATTGAATCAACCATGAACTCCATACCCAAAGTATTCTAGAGTCAAATGTGATTCCACAACAGAATGGCTAAAAAAGAAAGGAATCAAGATGTTGCAATGACCCAAAGTCCAGTGGGGAACCCAGTTAAAATGCTGTGGTAGGACCTTAAGAGAGCTAGGCATAAACAAATACAAACCTTAATGAACTGAAGCAATGTTTTTAAGAAACATGGGCTAGGATTTCTCTAGAACTGTATGAGAGATTGATGATATCATACAGAAAACAATTACTTCAAGTTACTGCTGTAAAGCTAGCTCTACTGTACAAGCTACTGACTCATGTTAAATTAATAATGAAACAGTGGAATCTGCTGTGTGTTGTTCATCTGAGCTTTTATTTAACTATTTTGAAGTCCTCCTAAGGATTAGATTTTTTTTAATTATGTTCTGATATATAAAAATCATAGATTATTTTTAAAACATAACAGGAAACTTGTTGCTATTCCCTAAAAAGGGATACTTTTTAGACAATTTGCTTGAATTTGTTACCACTGACTACCACGCATTTATCTACAGACATATATGTTGACATTACCAATGCATTCTTGGCATTAATGAATTTTAAAAGGGTTGGATACAGTAGTAGCAGACCTCCCATGTTTGATTCAGATCAAATTTATTCACGGAATTTGCTCATCACTACAAATGACTATTGAGGGGTAATTTGAATGCAGCATACAACATGCTTAATTTCATTTGATTTAGAAAATATTATACAAGAACAAAGAATAGATGTAGTGAAAAACGTAATCCCCTGCAGTTTAAAAGAATGGTAGTGTTTAAAATTCTGTTATGTTTTAAAACTGTATTAAGAGATTATAAGTGATCTGCTATTAATCATGTACATCATTATTTTCACATATTTTAAAATAGATATACAGTACAGACCAAAAGTTTGGACACACCTTCTCATTCAAAGAGTTTTCTTTATTTTCATGACTATGAAGGCATCAGAAACTATGAATTAACACATGTGGAATTATATACATAACAAACAAGTGTGAAACAACTGAAAATATGTCATATTCTAGGTTCTTCAAAGTAGCCACCTTTTGCTTTGATTACTGCTTTGCACACTCTTGGCATTCTCTTGATGAGCTTGAAGATGTAGTCCCCTGAAATGGTCTTCTAACAGTCTTGAAGGAGTCCCCAGAGATGCTTAGCACTTGTTGGCCCTTTTGCCTTCACTCTGCGGTCCAGCTCACCCCAAACCATCTCGATTGGGTTCTGGTCCGGTGACTGTGGAGGCCAGGTCATCTGGCGCAGCACCCCATCACTCTCCTTCATGGTCAAATAGCCCTTACTTTCAAAGTTTTCCCAATTGTTCGGCTGACTGACTGACCTTCATTTCTTAAAGTAATGATGGCCACTCGTTTTTCTTTACTTAGCTGTTTTTTTCTTGCCATAATACAAATTCTAACAGTCTATTCAGTAGGACTATCAGCTGTGTATCCACCTGACTTCTCCTCAACGCCACTGATGGTCCCAACCCCATTTATAAGGCAAGAAATCCCACTTATTAAATCTGACAGGGCACACCTGTGAAGTGAAAACCATTTCAGGGGACTACCTCTTGAAGCTCATCAAGAGAATGCCAAGAGTGTGCAAAGCAGTAATCAAAGCAAAAGGTGGCTACTTTGAAGAACCTAGAATATGATATATTTTCAGTTATTTCACACTTGTTTGTTATGTATGTAATTCCACATGTGTTTAATTCATAGTTTTGATGCCTTCAGTGTGAATCTACAATTTTCATAGTCATGAAAATAAAGAAAACTCTTTGAATGAGAAGGTGTGTCCAAACTTTTGGTCTGTACTGTATTTTTTTTTCCAGAGCTGATAGCTGTGTGTGTTAAATTATTATTAAATGGTAGAGATGGGCGAAGAAAAATTTGATTTGGCAACTTTGCCGAAGTTAGCCAAGAAATTTAATTCGTTACGAACTAACTTGTCACAAATCGCTATAAATCAGGTATACCCAGGTCATTCTGCCTTTTTTATAGCCACATGGAGCAGCCTTGCTGCGGGCAGCTTGTGGACATGCTGCAGTGAAGAACCACACGGCCAATTATCCCACAGCTGAATTTCATTTATTAATAAAGACCGCACTGTATAGTCCTTCTTCATTGTTTATTGCCGCACAGCACCTTTAAACAGGGGCTGTGTCACGCTCGTGTGTGGGAGGAAAACACCACACCGAGCATAGGAGGGAAAGGAGATACTAAAATAAGGCCTGTAAACATGGGAAGGATGATCGACACCTCCTACAGAAAACCCTAACTTCAGTCCTGACAGACTACCAGTATGAACAGGCCCCAAAGATAGCCAAGTTGATACGCCAGATACCTAGAATCCTATCTCACCTTATAGGACCGTGAAACTAATGTCAGGACTAAGTCTACCTGTTCCTCCAAAGGGAAGGACGAACAGGAGTCTCTCTCAGGCCTAATGACAAACAGTGAAAATCAACACATACATATATAAAAACTAAATAAAAAAGGGAAAGGAAACACTTATCTTCATTAAAGCTTTGGTAGCACCAGGAGCTCAGCCAAGAACAAAACACAAGCTAAACACAAGTCCAACAGAAGCTATAAACCGCATAGCATAGTGTGGAAGACAACAATAAATAGAGAAGGTTAAATGACCACAATAGCCACACCTGGGGAAAGAAGGTATGGCAAGCACCAGAAACAACACAGATGTCATTTGATCCGAAAGGAAAACATGTCAGATCAAACCAGTCTCACAAATCTCCTGCCACCTGTCCACGTCCTTATGTGTCTGTACATCCGTGACAGGCTATTGCTGGTATGTGGTTTGGCTGGTTAGGTGGGGGGACAATATGCATATTATTGCTGGTTTTGCCTGAAATCTCCTGCAGGTTATTTGACAGTAAACACAGAATATTAATCAGTTCTGGCATACCTATGTCTCCAACCCCAGTGCTCTCCTGCCCTACAAGTGGAAGCCCTTCTTTTGCATCTGCGTTTCCTCATTTTCCAGATTATTATTCATAAGAATTTGTCATCAGGAACATCCAGCTCCTCCTCTCTCTACATCTTGCTGACTTTTCTAGGACCAAGAAGGATGATTGGAATAATTAAAGCTGGCAAAAGATGAGGATGGTCATTGATAAGACCTGGCCTCCCTAAGGCATGCAGGCTGAATGGTATTGGTTGGCATGACGCCATCGGAATAATAAAGGCTTGCATCTTATTAATATTAAATTACATTTACGGCTGATGTAGGAATAAGTACATGTAGGAATAAATAAATAAAACTGATGCAGAATAAGTCTCCCTGCACTGTTCCTGCACTCTCCCTCTCCAGTATTCTTCTATTAATCATTTTCAGCAACACTGTCCCTAGTGTATGAGCACTTGCCACATCTCTCCCTATGCTCAGCTCACAGGACAATGGCAGAGACCGCATGGGAAGAGGGTTTTATAAGACTGTGACATCACAGGGGATGGCTATTTGTGGATTTGCTGGCTGTGCGGCATTGTGGGTTATCTAGTGTTCCCGTGCATCTTACTTTCAAATTGTAACACGTGCAGCCTCCATTTTAGAAAAAAATGATTCGTTACCATGCAAATTAAAGTTTTCCTAAACTTTGGACCGAATTCCGCTTCATATGCTTCACTTCGCTCAACACTATTAAATGGTCATAAGATGTTATAATACTACAGACTGTTTGCAATGATTTTCCAAACAGCAACAGAAGCAGACATATGATACCATATAACAATATAAGTTTACAATAGGTACAGAAAGGAATGGATTTAGTTTAGTTTTTTTTTTTCTTTTTACCGTCGTCTATTAAGTTTTCCTTTTTGGACATGCCTTCTCACGAGAAAAGCAGATTGTTTTATGTAGCGTTCTAGATCTGTTTCTTCAGCAATTTTTGCTAAATAAATACTCACTCATAAAGATTGGTTGTATTATGAGCAGCAAACTCCTAAAAGACTTGTTTTTATGTGAATGATTAATAGATTACTAATGGAAGTCATTATAATAATGTGTCTTGCAATTCTTCAGTTTGTAAAATATAACTCACCTCTTGTAGCTACTTTATGTTCAAGCAGTTTTGATCCATGCAAAACCCAATGCTTATAATTTTAAATCCCAGACTGATTGATTCAGCTTTGTGTTTCCTCACTAGCTGAAATAAATGTGAAATGTTAATTGGTGTTCTTATTATAATTCTATGATATGTAAAATGCATTTTTATTAGGAGGCTTTCATACTTGAGTGAACCTTGAACAAAAAAAAAGTTGATAATATGATATAATGTATATAAATAGTATTCATTATTTCAAAAAGCTTGGAACCCAAAAAAAATACTGTGGCAAAGGGTAAGATATAGTTCCAGTTCTACCCCTATTTTCCCCACAACTGTACTATTTATAATACTTACAAATGTGAACTTCCTTACAGAGATGTGTAGCATGAAATGACAAGCATCAGTTTTTTTTTTTATTATTTTGTGATATGCTATCAAAAGATGTCTATTCTATCCGGGACATACATAGAAATCATTGGGACCCATAGCAAAAATTGGAATTGGGTCCCCATGTCCCATCCACAGCCTCTCCCACTACCCATTACTGACCCCTCCCCTTGCTTCATGATCTGTGCTTGCTGTTGCGTGTTATATAGTGTGCAATTAGGGGCAGACTGGTATTGTCAAACAGCCTTGGTACACAAACCCCATCATCCCACATAGGATATTGCATAAAAATAATGGTGTGCAATGCACACTGCGAAGGTGAATTTAGCTTTACTTTGTCATGCCCCTACGTAAACCATTAATACAAGAAAAAAGAAGTGGAACACAAAAATGCCTAATCACTTGGCCAAGGACATATGTTACCCTCCTCAACAGCAGCATATACCATGATAAAGCTCAAAATACCTCCACACAGCGTCTAATACCTCCAAGCAGCCAAGAATACTTCTGAGCAGCTCCGAAATACCTCAGCAGCATCTGATGCTAGCATCCAGCCCAAAACACCTCCTCAACGTTGCCATATTAATACCACACTCCAGCACAATATATCTCCCCAACAGCAGCAAATAAATACCATCATGAAGTACAAAATACCCAGCATTATTTGTCCCCTGACAACACCCCCCACTTCAACTGCCAGCAGCATTGTCTCCATTTAAATTTCTCACCTCTGTTTGGGACTTGCAGGACAGGTGCAGTGAGGTTTGAGCTAGAGGGAGAGAGCCTTCTCGTAGAAGGTAGAATGGAGTGGGTAAAAGAAGGTGTGACATCATGAGTCAGATGTTGCTGATAGTTAGGTGATAGGAGGTATATTAGGAGGTATAATAGATGTTGTGTGTGCAGATATATAGTATACTAGCTGAAGGACCAGTCTTTGCACGTGTATATTTAATCTATTTCATTGAATGTTTGTGTGTGTCGTTAAAAGATATCGACAGTATCCACTATAACAGTGAAATCCACAGTCCTCCACCCCTTAACACTGTCCCCCCTCCACAGTGCCCCGTCTCCTTAAAATGGGACCTCCACAGCAGCCCACCCCCTTAACTTTGACCTTTACAGCAGCCTGCCCCTTTAACAGTGAGTTCCACAGCACCACACCCCCTTGACAGTGACCTCCACTGGGGACCGCCCCTTTCCAGAGACCTCTACAGCACCCACCACTTAACACTGACCATAGGTTACAGTACCCTTAACTGACCTCCACCATTCCTGGTCCCCTTAACAGAGACCTCCACAGCGACTACCCCTTTAACCGTGACTGCCACAGTACCCCGCTCCCTTAACAGTGACCGCCACTGTACCCCGCCCCTTTAACAGTAATCTCCACAGAGCTCCGTTCCTTTAAAATGTGACTTCCACAACACCCCACCCCCTTAACAGTGACCTCTACAGCACCCCGCCCCTTAACACTGACCTCCATAACTGTGACCTTCACCATTCCTTGCCCCCTTAACAGGGACCTCCACAGTTCCTGCCCCTTTAACAGTGACCTCCACAGCATCCGCCCCTTTATTAGTGACCTCCACAGTACCCCATCTCCTTAACAGTGAATTCCATAACACCCCACTCCCTTAACAGTGGCCTCTACAGCAATCTGCCCCTTAACACTGACCTTCATAGCGGACCGTCCCCTCAACTATGACCTTCACAGCAGCCTGTCCCTAGGGTAGCCAGAGGTCTGGTATTAGGCTGGACAGTGCAGATTTCAGACCCCCTGTCCTCCGTCCGGCGCAGGGCCTGGACTAACACAGAGATCTAATCTACTTTTGAACAGCACACTCTTAGACAGCAGCACTGTGCTATCTAAGCGTGACCTGCAGGGAGAAAGTCACCGTCCCTCCCACCCCTGCAGCTGACAGAATACTTTCAGACTCCATGTCCTCCGTCCGGCGCAGGACCTGGGTGGACACAGGGATGTCCTTTTGAACAGCTCACTCTCAGACAGTAGCACTGTGCTGTCTGAGCGTGAGCTGCAGGGCGAAAGTCACCATACCTGCCACCCCTGCAACTGACAGAAGTTGATTTTTACCTTCATTCTTTCAATCTCCATCGGCTGTGGAGTGGGAGGTGCATGGCCTAACCGGATTGAGGGGCGTGGCTTATCGGGACCTGGGGGGTTAAGTTCATCTTTTGAGAATGGCCACCCTACCTTCCCCCTAAACTGTGACCTCCACAACACTCCGCTCCCTTAACAGTGTCATCCACAGCGTCCCCTGCCCCTTTAAAGCTGACCTGCAGCAGTGAAAAAAAAAATGGCTGGGTTGTTATGGAAACTTGGTGTAAAACTGTGTGTATGTGGAGACTAAGGACCTACTTTCTATTGGATGATAAGGGACATGTGACCATGTGTATGGCAGTTGGGATATGAAGAGAAAGACCTGCAGGCTTCTATTGGCTAATGTAGGTCATGTGATGTGCCATATTTGAATTTTTTGGGGAAATATCTCAGGAACGCTACGTGCTAGAAAGCTGAGACCTGGTCTAAAACCTTTCCGGACACCTGATTTACCTGTGTGGCAAATTTCGTGATTGTAAATGAGACGGTGCAATGTTGGTGTGGCACCATGGATGATCTAGTCTGATGCATCAGGGATTGGTGTGTGGAAATCCTGGCTGATCCACGCCTGATTCATCTTGATGCAGTGTCCCATTATGCGCTACTAGAGATGGCCTTGCGGTTCGCCCAGTGGTCGTTTCGCGGTGAACTTTGCGTGTTTGCGATTCGCCGAACATGTGAACATAGGGCGATATTCGCGCCCGCCATATTCTTTTACATTGTGAAGAACTTTGACCCATGACACATCCATCAGGTGGTACAGGACAGCCAATTGAGTTGTTTCAGCCCATGGACACACCCAGGACTGGTGCAAGGATTTTTGCCGCCCTAGGCAAGATAAAAATTGCCCCCCCCCTTATCAGATGATCTGCCCATATCATGACATCACATATGTTCCACCCCTTTCTCAGCATTTAAATTAAAAGAATTACTATGTTTCCCTTAGGGTTAATCAAGCTTCTTGTAGCTGTCTCCCTGACAGCCGCTAGAGGTGCTTCCGCGATTCTCACTGTGAAAATTACAGTGGGAAGACGCGGAACATAGTTTTGAATGCGTGCGCATTCGCATCTGAGAGGAGGATCGGGGAGAAAAGTTCCCAGTGCCGGCACTGGAGAAAGGTAAGTGGCTGAAGGGGTTTTAACCCCTTCAACCCAGTAAGAGGGGGACACGAGGGTGCCCCACTCCTAACAAATATATAGTGCCAGGAAAATGAGTTTGTTTTCCTGGCACTATAGTGCTCTTTTACCACCAGTACTGCACAGTGTCTTTTCTCTGCAGGAACAGGCTATAGACACCAGTACCACTACATTAAACTGTACTGGTTCTGGGACTATAGTGTCCTTTTAATGTTAGGTAAATTAGTTTCCAATGTAGTATTAATAACTAAACAATTAAATAATAAACATATTGCATTGTCTACTTACCACCAGGACAATAAGATGATCTGGTCTCTGGCTGCAGTCTGGCTCTTGGTCTGGCTCTGGGGACTCCCTTGTCACTCTCTTCTCCCCCCCCCTCCCTTGTCACTCTCTTCTCCCGCCCTCCCTCCCTTGTCACTCTCTTCACCCCCCCTCCCTCCCTTGTCACTCTCTTCTCCCCCCTCCCTTGTCACTCTCTTCTCCCCCCTCCCTCCCTTGTCATTCTCTTCTCCCCCCCTCCCTAGTCACTCTGTTCTCCCCCCTCCCTCGTCACTCTCTTCTCCCCCCCCTCCCTCCCTTGTCACTCTCTTCTCCCCCCTCCCTCCCTTGTCATTCTCTTCTCCCCCCCTCCCTCGTCACTCTCTTCTCCCCCCTCCCATGTCACTCTCTTCTCCCCCCTCCTCGTCACTCTCATATCCCCCCCTCCCTCCCTTGTCACTCTCTTCTCCCCCCCTTCCTCCCTTGTCACTCTCTTCTCCCCCCCTCCCTCCCTTGTCCCCCCTCCCTCCTTTGTCACTCTCTCCCCCACTCCCTCCCTTGTCACTCTCTTCTCCCCCTCCCTCCCTTGTCACTCTTATCCCCCCTCCCTTGTCACTCTCTTTCTCACCCCACCCCTTGTCACTCTCTCCCCCTCCCTTGTCACTCTCATTCCCCCCCTCCCTTGTCACTCTCATCCCCCCTCCCTTGTCACTCTCATCCCCACCTCCCTTGTCACTCTCACCCCCCCTCCCTTGTCACTCTTATTCCCCCCTCCCTTGTCACTCTCATTCCCCCCTCCCTTGTTACTCTCATTCCCCCCCCACTCCCTTGTCACTTTCATTTCCCCCCTCCCTTGTCACTCTCATTTACCCCCCCTCCCTTGTCACTCTCATTCCCCTCTCCCTTGTCACTCTCATTCCCCCCCTCCTTGTCAATCTCATCCCCCCTCCCTTGTCACTCTCATTCCCCCCTCCCTTGTCACTCTCATTCCCCCCTCCCTTGTCAATCACATTTCCCCCCTCCCTTGTTATTCTCATTCCCCCCCTCCTTTGTCACTCTCATTCCCCCCCTCCTTTGTCAATATCATCCCCCCTCCCTTCTCACTCTCATTCCCCCCTCCTTTGTCACTCTCATTCCCCCCTCCCTTGTCAATCTCATTCCCCCCCTCCCTTGTCACTCTCATTTCCCCCCTCCTTTGTCACTCTCATCCCCCCCCTCTGTTGTCACTCTTATTCCTACCCTCCCTTGTCACTCTCATTTCCTCCCCCCCTTGTCACTCTCATTTCCCCCCCTCCCTTGTCACTCTCATTTTTCCCCCACATCTAGTGTAGCGTGGCCGAGCTCTGATCGGTCCGCGGTACAGGAGCATTTGTTTCCTGTACCCGGCCGGACTGAAAGGAAGTGGACACTAAGTGAGCACTTCCTGTCAGTCCGGCCGGGTACAGGAAACAAAAGCTCCTGTACCACGGACCGAACAGAGCTCGGCCACGCTACATTAGAGGCGCTTCCCTTCTGTCAGTCCCTCTCTTCAGGCTGCGCCCGGGCAGTGCACAATCATAGAGGGCCCGCCGACGTACTTTAAAAAAAAACTTGCGGCAGGACCGGCCCGGGCCGCCACTTAACCAACGCTTTTTCTTTTAAACCTTACAGGTGGCGCCGGCCCTGGACGCACCCTCAAAAAAAAAAAACGAGCTGGCAGACATTTTACATTCAGTCTTTTGCCAGTGTAGGGAAAGGTTGCTGTGTGGAACAGGGACACAAAACGCTAGCTAATGGGGCCACAAAAGTCCTTTTAAGGATTGGTATAGGTGTGCTATCGATAGATGTGACTTACTGAGGGGTGTAATATACTTATAATATACTTTCTAACATAGAAAGTATATTATAGTGCAATTGTATTGTGCACCAGTTGTGTGCGGTTCTGCTGTGATACTGCAGCCACACAGAGTGCTAAACGCTATTGGAACAGATAATTTCTACTGGTGTGATTTACCAGTTGCCCCCAAAAAAAACTGATTGAGTCAGGGGTGTTATATACCAATTATATATTTTCTATATAGTGCATTTAGGTAGTGCAGCACTTGCTTGCGGTTATGCTGCGTTATCGCATCTACACGGAGTGACAAATGCTATTGGAACAAACAATTTCTACTGGTGTGATATACCAGTTGCTCCCAAAAAAATCTGATCGAAGCAGGGGTGTTATATACCAATAATATACATTCTATATAGTGCATTTAGGTAGTGCAGCATGTTTGCGGTTTTGCTGCGTTACCGCATCTATTCTACAAAGAGTGACAAACGCTATTGGTACAAATAATTTCTTATGGTGTGATTTACCAGTTGCCCCCCAAAAAAACTACTTGAAGCAGGGGTGTTATATACCAATAATATACTTTCTATATAATGCATTTAGGTAGTGCAGCATTTGTTTGCGGTTTTGCTGCATTACCGCATCTACACAGAGTGACAAACACTATTGGAAACAATAATTTCTACTAATGGTATTTACCAGTTGCCCCCCCAAAAAATTGATTGAAGCAGGGGTGTTATATACCAATAATATACTTTCTATATAGTGCATTTAGGTAGTGCAGCATTTGTTTGCGGTTTCGCTGAGTCAACGCAGCTACACAGAGTGCCAAACGCTAGTGGAACCAATAATTTCTACTGGTTGCCCCCCAAAAAAATTGCTGTGATGTCACAAGTTCTCACAAAAATACTTAGTGCACCAATCACTAATATCTCATGAGACCTTATAAAATGTGAGGTTGTGTGTACCGTGGGGAAAAAAAATTGCATCATTAGGGATTTTCGTAATGGCGCTTTTTTTTAACACTCGATCTGCATATACAGCGATTGTTCTAACATGCATGTGAAATGTAATCAAATACACTGCTTTAATGTCAAATTACTTACAGTGATCAGGAGTTCTTCCTCAACATCGCTAAAATTGTTGCCAACCATCTTTTCTGATCTCATCCAACTTCGATCTGGTGGAAACGAGTTGCTGTAGTAGGCTGCGCCTATTTTGCACATGCGCATACGCGACAATTACATTGACGATATTTTGCATTGAAAAAAATAATAAATGGAGATCTCAAACTCGAATAATACATTTGGTATGTCACTGTCCATGTTGTGGGGCTATTTGTGTACTTATAGTAATTATTTGGTGGCTGCAAATATGACCTGAAGTTTTTTCAGGTTCGCTTCCCATTTAAGTCTATGGGGCCCACTGCGAACACACGGTTCCCGGTCCCGTCCCGGACACTGTTCGTCTATCACTATGCGCTACATGTGGGCACTTTAAACTCTTGCTAAATGTCATATCAAATGTATTGTGGTATCATGCTGTAATTCCCTTTAACAGGCTGGCAGTGTCATTTACATTTATTCACCCCTAGGTGGTGCTGGCTCCACTTATATATATAGCTGCGGGGGGTCAAGTCAGTGTGTGTGTGAGTCTGCGTCTGGATATAGAGAAAGTCTAGTGGAGGTTAGAGCTGAATTAGTCAATGGACTTCACAAGCACCAGTGACCAGGAGGAACCTAAAAGTACCTGGACACAGCCGGATGATTAATGCGCAAAATTATCCTTTACCACATGCCTCTATGGACATTGTGTATTGGAGTAAATGAAGGCATCCTTATAAATAATGGAGCAGAGGAGCCCTGTGGATTGCTAATTACAAGTAAGAATTTATTATATCCAGTACCTGAGTGCTAGAGCATGGACAAAGTCTAGAGAGATATAGAAAGAAGGAAAACTCCTAAAGTTACATTTGCGAAATATAAGGGAGCGATATTACGGTGCAAGGAGAGGAAGTGGAAGTTCCTCCCTTGAAGCCCCTCCTTCACCACCAGTGTGTGCTAGCCAGAGAGGAAACAAGATGGAGCATCCTTTCAGCCAAACTGGAGTGGCATATGTTGGGGTGATGAAGTGCCCGAGATGCAGGCAGCACCCGAAGAGATATGTGTCTCTCAAGTGCAGTAACCCCTGAAAGGTAAAGAGGTGGCATTCCCCATGCCGGCTGACGCGGCGTAGGCAGCCAGAGTCACCACTCTGCCGCCCAGGAGGCATGGTTCTTTTGAAGGACTAAATCCCATGGTCCTAAGAGAGATTACGGCCGATGGGGGAAATATGTGGCAATATCGGAAAGTTATTGAGGACTGGGCTGTCAGGTTATGGAATCGACCCCAGCCCAGGGACCTGATTTTTGAGAGGAGGACCAGGAGCGTGGTGTGGTTCTCAGTTGAGAGGGGGTCTGGCTTCATCCAAGATGACAAGATCGGGCAGGAGCTGTATGTTAACAGGCGCTCTGTGAAGCGCCATTACCTTCCTCAGGCCCGCCACAGCTTATATAAGCGGGACACCGTAGAATACATCCCCATGGAGTCCCTTCAGTGTCCATTTGCTGTAGAGTTAATCTTCCTCAAGAAACCTCTGGTCCCGTTGTCAGCACCGGAGGTATGGCCGGATGACCCAGCTGCAATAAGAAAAGTGCGCTGTCGGTAGACGGTGTGCTCCGCTTCTGAGAATGACCTCAGCCAGAGCCAGAGCTTCTCATCCCAGGGTTACCTACTCCACCTGAGAAGTGGGAGGAACACCAGACCACAGATGTCCCTGCCTGTAGCCTATGTGAAACCCCAGAAGGTCTTTGCTATGGCCCTGTCTCCCAGCCGGAAGTTCGGGCTGAACCTTCCCAGCTTCCTTCAGAGCGAAAAACATGTACCACTATAAGCAATATGTGGCTTCAGCTTCCTCTGATGTGTATGCCTACGGAGTCCTTTTGTTATGGCTTTGCAGAGGGAGCAAGAATGTTATGCACAATTCTGAGGGAACTCCTGATTTTAAGAAACTGGACTTGGACTCCAAAGGAAAGGCTCTCCTGTCATGTCTTGTGTGCTGTGAAGATCTAATGCAGACGGAGCAGATAATTTTTGCACTTCACCACACAATGGTTAATAAGCCGTTTTTCCCACTAATACAAGCCAAAAAATGCTTTAGAACATATATCTGCACCGCACTAGGGCAAATAAAACGTATAAATATTTCCTTGTAATAAACCCTGTTAATGCCTGTATCAAACACACTTGTACCCTAATAAGAACGGTTTGCTGAAATTACAGAGCTGTATGATGGCAATTTGGATCGCCAGTCAGTGCTAAGGTGTAATAGTATTGTTCCTATTAACCAGTAGTGTTGGGCGCAAATATTCGAATAGCGAATATTAATCGCAAATATCGGCACTTCGAGAATTTGCGAATATTTAGAATATAGTGATATATATTCGTAATTTAGAATATTCTAGATTTTTTTTTTTCATCAGTAACCTCCCTTCTTGCTTGTGGGCCAATGAGAAGACTGCAATGTCTTTGTCTGCGCTTAGCAACATCCCTAGCAACCAATAGGAAAGTTTCCTACCCCTTACTATATAAGAACCTCCCAAGCAGCCCTTGCATGCAGTATTTTGCCGATCTGAGAGAGACAGCAGTGTTATTGCTGTGCTCAGTGCTTTCCTGTGTCATTACATTAGATAGTTAGTTAGTTAGTCCTCTTTCACACGGGCATCCCGGATTTGCTCCGGATACGTTGCGTGTACATTGCGGGAAACCCGCACGAGTAGGCACGCAATTTCAGTCAGTCCAATGTTAATTTTTTTACGCGGGAGTGCAATGCATTTTGCACATGCGTGAGAAAAAACAGAATGTGGTAGCCAGACCCGAACCCGGACTTTTTCACTGAAGTTCGGGTTTGGGTTAGGTGTTCTATTCGTTTTATTATTTTCCCTTATAGCATGGTTAGAAGGGAAAATAATAGCATTCTTAATACAGAATGCCTACTAAAATGTCACTTGAGGGGTTAAAAAAATAAAATAAAATTAACTCACCTCATCCTCTTGTTTGTGCAGCCGGCATGTCTTCTTTCTTCTTCTTTCAAGACCTGCAAAAGAACCTTTGATGACGTAATCGCGCTCACCACGTCACATCAGCGCAGATCCTGCTGAATGAAGATCGAATCTTCAAACTAATTTAACCCATTCCTGACTACCATACGGCTATATACAGTCAGGTCCAAAAATATTGGGACATCGACACAATTCTAACATTTTTGGTTCTATACACCACAACAATGGATTTGAAATGAAACGAACAAGATGTGCTTTAACTGCAGACTGTTAACTTTAATCTGAAGGTATTTACATCCAAATAAGGCGAACGGTGTAGGAATTACAATAGTTTGCATATGTGCCTCCAACTTGTTAAGTGACCAAAAGTAATGGGAGAATTGGCTTCTCAGCTGTTCCATGGCCAGGTGTGTGTTATATCCTCATTATTCCAATTACTATGAGCAGATAAAGGTCCAGAGTTAGTTTCAAGTGTGCTATTTACATTTGGAATCCAAAAAGCTGTCACTATCAGTGAAGCAAGCCATCATTAGGCTGAAAAAACAAAACAAACCCATCAGAGAGATAGCAAAAACTTTAGGCGTGGCCAAAACAACTGTTTCGAACATTCTTAAAAAGAAGGAATGCATCGGTGAGCTCAGCAACACCAAAAGACCTGGAAGACCACGGAAAACAACAGTGGTGGATGACCAAAGAATTCTTTCCCTGGTGAAGAAAACACCCTTCACAACAGTTGGCCAGATCAAGAACACTCTCCAGGAGGTAGGTGTATGTGTGTCAAAGTCAACAATCAAGAGAAGACTTCACCAGAGTGAATACAGAGGCTGCAACACAAGATGTAAACCAATGGTGAGCCTAAAAAACAGGAAGGCCAGATTTGAGTTTGCCAAACGACATCTAAAAAAGCCTTCACAGTTCTGAAACAACATCCTATGGACAGATGAGACCAAGATCAACTTGTACCAGAGTGATGGAAAGAGAAAAGAGTGGAGAAGGAAAGGAATTGCTCATTATCCTAAGCATACCACCTCATCAGTGAAGCATGGTGGTGGTAGTGTCATGGCATGGGCATGTATGGCTGCCAATGGAACTGTTCTCTTAAATTTATTGATAATGTGACTGCTGACAAGCAAGCAGCAGGATGAATTCTGAAGTGTTTCGGGCAATATTATCTGCTCATATTCAGCCAAATGCTTTAGAACTCATTGGACGGCGCTTCACAGTGCAGATGGACAATGACCCAAAGCATACTGCAAAAGCAACCAAAGAGTTTTTTAAGGGAAAGAAGTGGAATGTTATGCAATGGCCAAGTCAATCACCAGACCTGAATTCGATTGAGCATGCATTTCACTTGCTGAAGACAAAACTGACGGTAAAATGCCCCAAGAAAAAGCAGGAACTGAAGAGAGTTGCAGTAGAGGCCTGGCAGAGCATCACCAGCGATGAAACCCAGCGTCTGGTGACGTCTATGCGTTCCAGACTTCAGGCTGTAATTGACTGCATAGGATTTGCAACCAAGTATTAAAAAGTGAAAGTTGGATTTATGATTATTATTAGAATGTCCCATTACTTTTGGTCCCTTAAAAAGTGGGAGGCACATATGCAAACTGTTGTAATTCCTACACGGTTCACCTGATTTGGATGTAAATACCCTCAAATTAAAGCTGACAGTCTGCAGTTAAAGCACATCTTGTTCGTTTCATTTCAAATCCATTGTAGTGGTGTATAGAGCCAAAAGATTTAGAATTGTGTTGATGTCACAATATTTATGGACCTGACTGTACGTGCTAATTACACATGCCCCGTGTAGCTAGCACTTGTATAGACGTTATGGCAGCTTTTTAATCAAAGCGCTTGGATTAAAGCTTCTGCCCCTGCACTGCCAATGTCAGGTACAGTGCAGAGTCTAGTAATGCCGGCAAGGGTCCCTTGTCAGCGATCGCTCCGATTGGTTAGTCTATGCAGACTAACCAATTGGAGCGCAGCAGTGTAAAAGTGGCGGTTTCAGGCTCTGATCTGCACTCTGCAGATAATCTACCCTGTCAGATAATACAAACCGGATTCCAAAAAAGTTGGGACACTATACAAATCGTGAATAAAAACTGAATGCAATGATGTGGAGGTGCCAATTTCTAATATTTTATTCAGAATAGAACATAAATCACGGAACAAAAGTTTAAACTGAGAAAATGTACCATTTTAAGGGAAAAATATGTTGAATCAGAATTTCATGGTGTCAACAAATCCCCAAAAAGTTGGGACAAGGCCATTTTCACCACTGTGTGGCATCTCCCCTTCTTCTTACAACACTCAACAGACATCTGGGGACCGAGGAGACCAGTTTCTCAAGTTTAGAAATAGGAATGCTCTCCCATTCTTGTCTAATACAGGCCTCTAACTGTACAATCGTCTTGGACCTTCTTTGTTGCACCTTCCTCTTTATGATGCGCCAAATGTTCTCTATAGGTGAAAGATCTGGACTGCAGACTGGCCATTTCAGTACCCGGATCCTTCTCCTACGCAGCCATGATGTTGTGATTGATGCAGAATGTGTTCTGGCATTATCTTGTTGAAAAATGCAGGGTCTTCCCTGAAAGAGATGACGTCTGGATGGGAGCATATGTTGTTCTAGAACCTGAATATATTTTTCTGCATTGATGGTGCCTTTCCAGACATGCAAGCTGCCCATGCCACACGCACTCATGCAACCCCATACCATCAGAGATGCAGGCTTCTGAACTGAGCGTTGATAACAACTTGGGTTGTCCTTATCCTCTTTGGTCCGGATGACATGGCGTCCCAGATTTCCAAAAAGAACTTCGAATCATGACTCGTCTGACCACAGAACAGTCTTCCATTTTGCCACACTCCATTTTAAATGATCCCTGGCCCAGTGAAAACGCCTGAGCTTGTGGATCTTGCTTAGAAATGGCTTCTTCTTTGCACTGTAGAGTTTCAGCTGACAACGGCGGATGGCACGGTGGATTGTGTTCACTGACAATGGTTTCTGGAAGTATTCCTGAGCCCATTCTGTGATTTCCTTTACAGTAGCATTCCAGTTTGTGGTGCAGTGTCGTTTAAGGGCCCGGAGATCACGGGCATCCAGTATGGTTTTACGGCCTTGACCCTTACGCACAGAGATTGTTCCAGATTCTCTGAATCTTCGGATGATGTTATGCACAGTTGATGATGATAGATGCAAAGTCTTTGCAATTTTTCGCTGGGTAACACCTTTCTGATATTGCTCCACTATCTTTCTGCGCAACATTGTGGGAATTGGTGATCCTCTACCCATCTTGGCTTCTGAGAGACACTGCCACTCTGAGAAGCTCTTTTTATACCCAATCATGTTTCCAATTGACCTAATTAGTGTTAATTGGTCTTCCAGCTCTTCATTATGCTCAAATTTACTTTTTCCAGCCTCTTATTGCTACTTGTCCCAACTTTTTGGGGATTTGTTGACACCGTGAAAATTGGAATCAACGTATTTTTCCTTTAAAATGATACATTTACTCGGATTAAACATTTCATCTGTCATCTACGTTCTATTACAAATAAATTATTGACATTTGCCATCTCCACATCATTGCATTCAGTTTTTATTCACAATTTGTTTAGTGTCCCAACTTTTTTGGAATCCGGTTTGTAGTTGTAAAAATAAAAGAATTAAAAACTGTGCCAAAACAGGCATTTTTTTATTACCTTGCCTCACAAAAAATTTAATATAGAGCAATTAAAAATCATATGTACCCAAAATAGTACCAATAAAACTGGCACCTTATCCCCTAGTTTCCAAAATAGGGTCACTTTTTGGGACTTTCTACTGTAAGACTGCATCAGGGGGGCTTCAAATGGGACATGGCATCTAAAAACCAGACCAGCAAAATCTGCCTTCCAAAAAACATATGGCGCTCCTTTTCTTCTGTGCCCTGCCGTGTGCCCTCACATCAGTTTACGACCACATGTGGGGTGTTTCTGTAAACCGCAGAATCATGGTAATAAATGTTGAGTTTTGTTTGGCTGTTAACCCTTGACGTGTTAAAGAAAAAAATGGATTAAAATGAAAAATCTGCCAAAAAAGTGAAATTTGAAATTTTCATCTTCATTTTCCTTTAATTTTGTGTGGAACACCTAAAGGGTTAACAAAGTTTATAAAATCAATTTTGAGTAACTTTATTTTGGGTGTAGTTTGTGTAATGGGGTCATTTATGGGGGTTTCCACTATGTAAGCCCCACAAAGTGACTTCAGACCTGAATTGGTCCTTAAAACGTGGGTTTTGGAAATTTTCTTAAAAATTTTTAAGAATTGCTCCTAAAATTCTAATCCTTCTAACTTCCCAAAAAAATAAAATGACATTTACAAAATGATGCCAACATAAAGTAGACATATGGGGAATGTTAAGTAATAAATATTTTATGAGGTATCACTTTCTGTTTTAAAAGTAGAGAAATAGAAATTTTGAAAATTGCAAATTTTTCAAAATGTTTGGTAAATTTGGGATTTTTTCATAAATAAAGGGAAAATATATTGAATTTAATTTATGACTACCATAAAGTACAATATGTCACGAGAAAACAAACTCAGAATGGCTTGGATAAGTAAAAGCGTTCCAAAGTTAATGCCACATAAACTGACAAATGTCAGATTTGCAAAATTAGATGTGGTCACGGGGGCATCAATGACCCTTGGTCATGAAAGGGTTAATCATTTGCTATAATAGGTAAGTTCCAGACTTGACAGTGGTGAGTCAATAGATGTCATATATCTTGACTTCTCCAAAGCATTTGATACTGTACCACATAAAAGGTTAGTATATAAAATGAGAATGCTTGGAATAGAGAAAAATATGTGTATGTGGGAAGTGGCAGATGAGATTTAACACTGACAAAAGTAAGGTTATGCACATGGGAAGGAAATATATAAGTCATCAGTACATACGTAATGGTAAAATACTGGGTAACACAAACATGAAAAAGAACTTTTAGTGGACAGCAAACTAAGGGTGGTGTAGAGGAAGCCAAGGTTGGGTCCTCAGTGACAGATATATATTGCCACTATTTAGGTTGTGGTGCCTTTAAGAAAGCACTTCCTGGGATCCGGTACCCACAGGGTTAACTCACTTTCCTGATAAGAGGAAAAGGAAGTGAGTGAGACTGTGTGTGGAGTGGTGGATACACTGCTGTGTGTGTAAGCAGAGCTGGAATGTGAGGACACTTGGAAAGTTTGGCAAGAAAGCTGGCTGAAAACTATCACGGACTAAAAAACCCTGGGTAAAAATACCTTTATTTTGAATTGACTGTTCTACTGTTTATGTTATGCTGAACTAAGGAGACTTGATTTTTTATTTTTTTTACCTTGGCTGCTGGATGATGTACCTATTTTTGGTTTTGGGAAAATAGACACCTGTTTTCTTTAACCCTGGGCTGGCTCATGCACCTGGTTTATTGGAGCGTATTACAATTGGTGTCGGATGCGGGCAGGAGCATGAAAGCCACAAAATCAGTTTAAATCATAAAAAGTGACATTTAAAGAGACAGTACCCTGTTTGGCATGTCTTGGGTGAAATCTCTGCAAGCTGCAGGAAAAGACATGGAGGAGGTTATGAAAGCCCTGCTGCAAGCCACAGCAACTCAGCAGCAAGCTTCGGTGGCCCAGCAGCAGACCACAGTAGAGGCAACCCACCGCCATGAGGAAGCAATGGCGGCGCAGCAAGAGACAAACCGATTGATCAGCTTACGGCACATCAGGAAGCTACACAAGCCCAGGTAGTTACGTTAAAGGAGGCTGTACAACAGTTGGCTCAAGGACAAGTGCAAGCGACCACTGCCCCTGGGCCCTAAGTTGCTGTAAGAGCCAGCCACCTATTACAAAAACTGACATCCGGTGATGACGTCGAGGCCTTACTATTGACTTTCGAGAGAGTAGCAGAGAGAGAGAGGGGTGGCCTCAGGACCAATGGGCCAGCATCATCGCGCCCTTTCTTACGGGTGACCCTCAACAGGCCTATTTCGACCTGCCAGTCGAACTCGTTAAAACCTATGAGCAGCTAAAGGTGGAGATCCTGGCTCGACTGGGGGTAACTACGGCTGTTCGGGCCCAAAGAGTGCACCACTGGGGTTACCAGGCTGGCCGTCCACCAAGAGCCCAAATGCATGACCTGGTGCAGCTAGTAAAAAAGCGCGGGCCCGTCAACTTCTCAGGCTGCAGCCAAATTGTGGAACAGGTGGCCATGGACCGGTACCTGCGATAGCTGCCGCATGCCCTGCAGCGCTGGGTAAGCCATGGGGACCCTGCAAGAGCCCAATGTGATAATCCGGCTGAAGCCATACCGAATTCCAGAGGCCCAGAGGAAAGCGGTATCTGAAGAAGTAAAAAGAATGCTCGAGCTGGATGTCATTGAAGAATCGCAGAGTGAATGGTAAAGTCCAATTGTGTTGGTACCGAAACTCAACTGCAAACTGCAATTCTGCAATGACTTCAGAAAACGAAATGAGGTTTCAAAGTTTGATGCCTACCCGATGCCCCGGGTAGAGGAATTAATCGGGAGAGTAGGACCTGCCCGATATATCACTACGCTGTATCTCACGAAAGGGTACTGTCAAATTCCTCTTACCCAGGAAGCCAGAGAAAAGACAGCATTCTCCACTCCGGAGGGCCACTGGCAATACAAAAGGATGCTCTTTGGCTTACACTCTGCCCCTGCCTAGTTTCAAAGAGCTATGGACAAGATATTGCGGCCCCATGGACGGTACGCATCAGTATACCTAGATGACATTGACATTTTCAGTGCGATTGGGAATCCCATCTCCCTTGGGTCCAGGTAGTCCTAGACTCTTTGAAAGGGGCAGGGTTTACAGTGAACCCGGAAAAAGTCCGCAATTGGGATGGAGGAAGCAAACTTCCTGGGATACACTGTAGGCAGAGGGCTAGTAGAAGCCATACAGAACTGGCCTCGCCCTCTTACCAAGATGCAGGTTTGGACGTTCTTGGGGATAGCGGGCTACTACAGAAGGTTTGTCCCCAACTTTGCCACTATTGCGGCCCCTTTGACGGACTTAACAAAAGTAAAGAAATCCGTCATGATCAAATGGAGTAGGGAGGCTGAGGAGGCTTTTCAGAAACGTAAAAGGGCCTTATGTGAGTCTCGGGTGCTTGTCGAACCGGACTTCTCGAAAGAATTTGTGGTCCAGACGGACTCTCCAAGTGCAGGTCTGGGTGCCGTTTTGTCTCAGGTGGTCAATGGGGAGGAACACCCCGTGGTCTTTCTCAGCAGGAAGCTGACAGCGGCAGAGAGGAACTACGCTATGGTAGAGCGAGAGTGTCTGGCCATCAAGTGGGCTCTGGACTCTCTGTGATATTTCCTGCTGGGTAGGAAATTCCGCCTGGTGTCTGACCATGCCCCATTGACCTGGATGAGACAGCACAAACAGACAAATGGTCACCAAGGGTCACAAGATGGTTCCTCTCTCTCCAGGATTTCAACTTTGTGGTGTGCTGATGCTCTCTTCCGGGTGCATTGCATGTTATCCACAAGTGCCTCCACCGCCCCCGCGTCGGGGCAGAGGGGGAGGGATATGTAGAGAATGCCAAGGTTGGGTCCTCAAGGACAGATATACACTCACCTAAAGAATTATTAGGAACACCTGTTCTATTTCTCATTAATGCAATTATCTAGTCAACCAATCACATGGCAGTTGCTTCAATGCATTTAGGGATGTGGTCCTGGTCAAGACAATCTCCTGAACTCTAAACTGAATGTCAGAATGGGAAAGAAAGGGGATTTAAGCAATTTTGAGCGTGGCATGGTTGTTGGTGCCAGACGGGCCGGTCTGAGTATTTCACAATCTGCTCAGTTACTGGGATTTTCACGCACAACCATTTCTAGGATTTACAAAGAATGGTGTGAAAAGGGAAAAACATCCAGTATGCGGCAGTCCTGTGGGCAAAAATGCCTTGTGGATGCTAGAGGTCAGAGGAGAATGGGCTGACTGATTCAAGCTGATAGAAAAGCAACGTTGACTGAAATAACCACTCGTTACAACCGAGGTATGCAGCAAAGCATTTGTGAAGCCACAACACGCACAACCTTGAGGCGGATGGGCTACAACAGCAGAAGACCCCACCGGGTACCGCTCATATCCACTACAAATAGGAAAAAGAGGCTACAATTTGCACGAGCTCACCAAAATTGGACTGTTGAAGACTGGAAAAATGTTGCCTGGTCTGATGAGTCTCGATTTCTGTTGAGACATTCAAATGGTAGAGTCCGAATTTGGCGTAAACAGAATGAGAACATGTATCCATCCTCTGATGGCTACTTCCAGCAGGATAATGCACCATGTCACAAAGCTCGAATCATTTCAAATTGGTTTCTTGAACATGACAATGAGTTCACTGTACTAAAATGACCCCCACAGTCACCAGATCTCAACCCAATAGAGCATCTTTGGGATGTGGTGGAACGGGAGCTTCGTGCCCTGGATGTGCATCCCTCAAATCTCCATCAACTGCAAGATGCTATCCTATCAATATGGGCCAACATTTCTTGTTGAATCAATGCCACGTAGAATTAAGGCAGTTCTGAAGGCAAAAGCGGGTCCAACACCGTATTAGTATGGTGTTCCTAATAATTCTTTAGGTGAGTGTATATCGCCACTATTTGGGTTGTGGTGCCTTTAAAAAAGCACTACCTGGGATCCGGTACCCACAGGGTTAACTCACTCTCCTGAAAAGAGGAAAAGGAAGTGAGTGAGACTGTGTGTGTGTGGAGTGGTGTACACACACCTGTGTGTGGCTGTGAGAAGAGCTGGAATCTGAGGACACTTGGAAAGTTTGGCAGGAAAGCTGGCTGAAAACTATCATGGACTAAAAAACCCTGGGTAAAAATACCTTTATTTTGAACGGACTGTTCTACAGTTTATGTTATGTTGAACTAAGCAGACTTTAAGTTGTTTTTTTTTTTTACCTTGGCTGCTGGAAGCTGTACCTATTTTTGGTTTTGGAAAATAAACACCTGTTTTCTTTAACCCTGGGCTGGCTCATGCACCTGGTTTATTGGTGCGATCCCCCCCCCCCCCCCCCCCCCCCGTATTACAGTGGGTTCACATCAGTGTTATGGAGATGGATTCCAATTTAATAACAGAATCCATAAGGCGGAAGTCAAAACAGAAGCCTTTAAGAGGCATTCCGTTTTGATCCTTCATAATACAAGTCTATGGGCAGCATAACGGATCCGTCCTGGTTTCCATTATGCAGGAGTCCAGTCCTGCATAATAGAAACCAGGACAGATCCATTATGCTGCCCATAGACTTCTATTATGATAGAATGCAAAACGGAAGCATTTAAAAGGTATTCCGTTTTGCTTTCCGTCATAATAGAAGTCTATGGGAATCATAATGGATCTGTCTGGTTCCTGTTATGCAAGATGGAAAACAAAGTCCTGTCGACAGGACTTTGTTTTCCGTCTTGCATAATGGGATCCAGACGGATCCGTTATGATTCCCATAGACTTCTATTATGACGGATCAAAACAGAATGCCTCTTAAGGCTTCCGTTTTTACTTCTGTCTTATTGATTCCGTTATTTTCCATTATAACCATGTTATAATGGAAAACAAAAACAGAATCCATAAAGCTGATGTGAACCCACTCTAAACTGTAGAAACCAGTGTCGGGCAGCTGCTGCCAAGGCCAATAAGATTATGGGGTGCATAAAAAAGGCTATAGATGCACATAATGAGAACATTGTCCTGCCACTTTACAAATCACTAGTCAGACGACACATGGAGTACTGTGTACATTTCTGAGCTCCTGTGACAAGGCAGACATAGCAGAGCTGGAGAGGGTTCAGAGGCAGGCAAATAAAGTAATAACGAATGGGTGGACTACAGTACCCTGAAAGATTATCAAAATTAGGGTTATTCACTTTAGAAAAAAGACGACTGAGGGGAGATCTAATAACTATGGATAAATATATCAGGTGACAGAAATTTCTCCCATGATCTATTTATACCCAGGACCGAGACCGTGACAAGGGGACATCCTCTAGGTCTAGAAAAGGATTCTTTACTGTAAGAGCAGTGAGACTATAGAACTCTCTGCCAGAGGGGGTGGTGATGGTGAACTCCATTTCTGGAGTGTAAAAATATTACAGGTTATAGTTACCAGTAGAGATGAGCGAATTGAAGCTGACAAAGTGGAATTCGTTTAGAATTTCAGTAAAAGTTTGATTCGCAACAAATGCTAATTTCCTCGCGCTTCGTGGTAACGAATCACATTTTTCCTAAAATGGCGGCTACACATGTGAGGACTGAGGACATGGGGAAAGGAACTCTGGGAAGGAGGGATCACCCAGATTGACATGCCTGCATGTAGCCAATCAGCAGCCAGCCAGCCCTGTGATGTCACAGCCCTATAAATACGGTGGCCATCTTAGAGTCAGACATTTTCTAGCATTCAGAGTTCAGGGACAGACGTGTAAAGGCGACAGCAGGGACAGCAATTGGAAAAACCTGATTGTGATAAAAAAAAAGACAGAAAAAAAGAATTATAAGTACAGGGAAAGGATAGGGAGAATCATTTCACAGCATCTTAGTGCAGGTAGAGATGTCAGAAGACGCTAGAGACATTGATAGGAAAGCGATTTACAAGTGCAGGGAAAGATTATTTGGGGATCCAAATAGCCATTAGACAACTCTGTCATTCCAGCTATTTGTTATTCGGCTGCAAGTGCTATGCTGAAAAGCCTTTAGTGGCTTATATCTTAGTATCTTTACTATCTTATATAAGTACTACAAGAAAAATATATATGCATTTCCCGTCTACAGTTATTTCTGTTGAGAGCTTATAGGGTCGCATTACAGTAAAAAAAGAAAAATATATACACACTGCACTGTTGCAGTTATTTCTGGTGAAAGCATATAGGGGCGTATTTCAGTAGAAAAATTAAAATATATACGCACTTCACTCTAAGTTTTTTCTGGTCAAAGCGTATAGGGTCATATTTCATTACAACAAGAAAAATATATTCTCGGTGCATTTCTGCAGTTAATTCTGGCGAAAGCGTATAGTGGCCTATTTCAGTCCAACAAGAAAAATATATTCTCAGTTCACTTCTGCAGATATTTCTGTTGAAAGCATATAGGGGCGTATTACAGTAAAAAAAGAAAAATATATACGCACTACATTGCAGTTATTTCTGGTGAAAGCGTCTAGGCGCGTATTTCAATACTGCAAGAAAAATATATAAGCACTTGAATTTTTTTCTGGTCAAAGCGTATAGTGGCGTATTTCAGTCCAACCAGAAAAATATATTCTCAGTTCCATTCTGCAGTTAATTATGGTGAAAGCGTTTAGTGACCTATTTCAGTACAAAAAATATATATATTTGTCGCTTTTAGGGGTGTTTTAATTTTCGCTTAATTTATTTAGTTCAGTTAAAAGTATGTCAGGCAAAGAAGTGCCAGGCCATGCACAGAGGAGTGGCAGAGGCCTAAATGTTTTTGGCGCAAGCAGAGTAAGGGGGCGTGACAGCAGGAGTCACAGAGAGAGGACTGAGCTCCCGGTGTCATCTAGCGGTCGTGTCTTGACCAGCAACCCAGCGGTTCTTAATTGGTTAACTCGGTCATCCACGTCATCCCAAGTGACATCAGACACCCCCAGCAAACAGACATAACCCTTAGTTGGCAAGGGCTGGGAGCAGGCCCTGTGCCCTCACCTATCCTCAACCTGCTTCTGTACTTTTTTGTTCCCTCACCGCGAGAAGTACTATATGCTGTGGGCTCAGCTCCACTATACAGCGAGGAAGAGCTACTAGAGGACAGTCAGCAGCAACTGCCCAGCCAAGATCTAGAGGAGACATCCGCCACTTCCTCCGCTTGTCGGACAAGTAGCGATGAGGAGAGTGGCGAGCGGTCAGGCTCCTGACCCAGAGACCGTTGAGGAGGACATCAGTGACATGCAGACACTACTCGATGATGATGAAGCCAATCGCACTTGGAAGCTGGGTGAAGAAGGGGCTTCGTCATCATCAGAAGAAGAGGGTGGCCGTTTGCCCGTCAGGCAGCGGCTGAGCCAGCAAGTTGCTAGCAAGGCCGGGAGTCAGCAGGGTGGCAGCAGTGGTACGTCAGGGGCTAAACAGGCACAGGGTAGACCACCCACTTTGCAGCAGCCTACCTGCCCGGAATGGAGTGGTGCACGGGCTCACGGAAGCATCGGCGGTAGCAGTCAGCCAGTGAGTAGTGTTGGGCGGAAAATCGGGTACTTGGTGGTGTGGCAGTTTTTTGTGAAGCCGCCGGAGGAGGTCAACATGGCCATATGTAGAATATATGGGTAGAAGGTGAAGCATGGCCAGGGAGCCAATGTTGGCGCCAAGGCCCTGCGTCAACATATGCAGCGTCACCATAAAGTGGCCTGGGAGAACCTTGGCTCCGATGTGGTGGTCCAGCCTGCCGCAGCAACCGCTGCATTACCGAGTGGCATTTACCCGGCTTCAGCTAGTTAAGGCTCCACCAACTCAGCCTAAGGGAGCTGTCTGTCATTCCCATCTTCTGCTGCTCCTGCTCCGACTCATCGTCAGTCATTCCGTCAGCAATCGATCAACAAAGTAATTGCCAAGAGACAACAGTATGCGTGCACGCATCCAAAGGAGCAGAAGCTGAACATGCTCCTGTCCAAGTTGCTGGTGCTTCAGTCCCTCCCTATGCAAGTGGTGGACTCTGCACGTTTCAAAGAAATTATGGCTTGTGCCGAGCTGAGGTGGAGAGTCCCAAGCCATCATTTCTTTGCGAAAAAGGTATTATCTGCCTTGCACAAACATGTAGAACAGAAGGTGGGCCAGTCTTTGACCCTGTCAGTGTCTGCCTAAGTGCACGGCAGCACCGATGTGTGGAGCTGTAACTACGGTCAGGAACAATACATGTCCTTTACGGCCCACTGGTTGAATGTGGTTCCTGCACAGCCACACCAGCAACTTGGCCAGGTGACGCCGCTTCCGCCTCCTCATGCCGTTGGTCCAGAGACAATGTCCGCCTTTGCCTCCTCATCCTCCACCATGTCCTCAGCCTCAGCTGCAGGGACAATTCACAGTGCCCCTCCAGCATACCACATGTGCAGGGCTCGGCGGTGTCACACTGTTCTGCACCTGGTTTGCCTTGGGGAACAGAGTCACACAGGGGAGGAACTGCTCCGTGTGATGCATCAAGAAATTGAATCTTCTCCGCGACAAATGAAAATCAGAACCATGGTGACCGACAACGGGAAGAACATATTGTTGGAGCTGCGTCAAGGAAGGCTGAGCCATGTGCCCTGCGTTGCACATGTGTTCAATCTGGTTGTCAAGTGGTTTCTGAAGTCTTCCACCCATCTGCAAGACATTCTAAAAATGGGCCGGGAACTTTGCATGCACTTCAGCCACTCGTACACCACAAAGCATACCCTCCTTGAGCTGCAGCGACAGAATGGCATCCCCCAACATAGGCTGATATGCGATGTTTTCACCCATTAAAATTCCACCCTCCATGTTGGACCGACTATACGAACAGAGAAAGGCCATCAATGATTTCTTGATGATGCAAGCGGATAGGAGTACTCCACTGTGTAACTTCGATGTCAGCCAGTTGCAGCTCATGCGTGACACCTGCCGTCTGCTTAGGCCCTTTTAGGACACCACTTTATTTGTCAGTCGCCAGGACTACGGGATGAACAATGTCATTCCACTGCTTCATATCCTGGAACAGATGGCTGCTCAGGTGACAGGAGACTAGCGCCTAGATCTCGTAGCCACATGAGCCCTGTGGGGGCTGAACTGGAAGAGTAGGGGGAGGAGGACATTGGAGCACAGGCAATGTGTAGAGAAATGGGTGTTTTTCCTAATCAGCTGCCGAGACAGGAGGAGCAGGAACTATGTAACATTGCCACTCTGTGGTATTCTGATGCTGCTGCTGCTGCTGCCATCTCCACACTATGTCACCTTGCCACTCTGTGGTCTCCTGATGCTGCAGTTGCTGCCAACTCCACACTATGTCACCTTGCCACTATGTGGTCTCCTGATGATGCTGCTGATATTGCCATCTCCACACTATGTCACCTTGCCACTCTGTGGTATTCTGCTGATGCTGCCATCTCCACACTATGTCACATTGCCTCTCTTTAGTCTCCTGATGCTGCTGCTACTGCCATCTCTACACTATGTCACCTTGCCACTTTGTGGTATCCTGCTGCTGCTGCCATCTCCATACTATGTCACCTTGCCACACTGTGGTATCTTCCTGATGCTGCTGCTGTTGCCGCCACCTCCACACTCTGTCATTGGGACACTCTGTGGTCTCCTCATGCTGCTTACACCTCATCAATTTGTCATAGGTTCCACTCTTTGGACTTCTCATGCTGTTCCCACCCTCCCCACTTCATGACTGGGCCACTAATTTGCCTTTCGGGCTGGCTAACATCATCATTTATTTGACCCTTCTTCTGATCTGTCAGAAGGAAGGAAAAATGAGACACACAACGGATCCTGTCTGTGCTATAAGGCCTGTATGGTCCAATCAGAATTGGCTTATGATTTGGTAGCCAAAAGCAGGAGTGGGTACAAAACACAGAAGACATGCAAATATTCCATTCACGTGTCATCTCTGTTTTACATCCTTCCGTTTTTTTTTTTTTTTGCATTACCAATACTGAAGGATTATTGAGCAAATGCTGACCGAGTGAAGGCGTATGCTCTACAGACAGGATCCGTTTTCTTGGGGTTATTGTTATGACAGATCAGACAAAAGGCAAATTAATCAGTGACGTCAACACAAACTTACTGCTGACACCCTCTCCACTCTGTCAGGGGGGCTTTACTTGTATAAGCATTTAATAGAACAGGTTCTGTAGATATACAGTACAGACCAAAAGTTTGGACACACCTTCTCATTCAAAGAGTTTTCTTTATTTTTATGACTATGAAAATTGTAGATTCACACTGAAGGCATCAAAACTATGAATTAAGCACATGTGGAATTATATACATAACAAACAAGTGTGAAATAACTGAAAATATGTCATATTCTAGGTTCTTCAAAGTAGACACCTTTTGCTTTGATTACTGCTTTGCACGCTCTTGGCATTCTCTTGATGAGCTTCAAGAGGTAGTCCCCTGAAATGGTTTTCACTTCACAGGTGTGCCCTGTCAGGTTTAATAAGTGGGATTTCTTGCCTTATAAATGGGGTTGGGACCATCAGTGGCATTGAGGAGAAGTCAGGTGGATACACAGCTGATAGTCCTACTGAATAGACTGTTAGAATTTGTATTATGGCAAGAAAAAAGCAGCTAAGTAAAGAAAAACGAGTGGCCATCATTACTTTAAGAAATGAAGGTCAGTCAGTCAGCCGAAAAATTGGGAAAACTTTGAAAGTAAGGGCTATTTGACCATGAAGGAGAGTGATGGGGTGCTGCGCCAGATGACCTGGCCTCCACAGTCACCGGACCTGAACCCAATCGAGATGGTTTGAGGTGAGCTGGACAGCAGAGTGAAGGCAAAAGGGCCAACAAGTGCTAAGCATCTCTGGCAACTCCTTCAAGACTGTTGGAAGACCATTTCAGGGGACTACCTCTTGAAGCTCATCAAGAGAATGCCAAGAGTGTGCAAAGCAGTAATCAAAGCAAAAGGTGGCTACTTTGTAGAACCTAGAATATGACATATTTTCAGTTGTTTCACACTTGTTTGTTATGTATATAATTCCACATGTGTTAATTCATAGTTTCGATGCCTTCATAGTCATGAAAATAAAGAAAACTCTTTGAATGAGAAGGTGTGTCCAAACTTTTGGTCTGTACTGTATATGTGGAATCAGCTGACGAGGGTGTAAAAGGACTACGCTTCTTCTTGACGCTAACATCGACCTGAAAGGCTGAGTTGATACTTGAGATATTTGGTCAGTTTTGGACCCATGACTGCCCAAATAAGTGAAGTATGCAGTGATTCTAAGAGAGACCCCTGTCATCTGCATGTCATACTGACTCACAGTATTATTTCACTACCACAGCAGACTCCCTATGCATGTTACTGCAAGGCACAGTGTTTTACACCACTATAAAGGTTCTCTGCAGCCTGGAAATAGCATATTTTCTTCGTAATTCGGTGCAAATTCACTCAGATCAAAGCAAATTTTTTCCAAAAAATTCGGTGAACCAGCTAATTGAATTTTTGAAAAATTTGTTTATCTCTAGTTACTAGAGATGGGTCGTTGATCGAGGGAGTTATTCTGATTGACTGATTGGAGTCTGAATTTGTTCCCCTTGTTTCTCACATATCAGTATATTGCTGGATATTCTATATAATGATGAGCAAAGTTTTCAAAAATTGGGGTGGGCATATCATCACTTTCAGGACTCCTTGTTCTTCTTTCTTTTTAAAATCTTTTTATTGATTTTGTAACAAAGGTGAAAGTATACAAACAATGGTGCAGAAAAGCAAGTTTGTACAGTGGTATACAAGCGAAATTGTACATTATTATGAAGAGCGAATATATATCGTGAGTACAATGCGAATTTATTACAAGGTGAAAAAGAGCAAAATTAGTATAGAATGCAAATTAGTAAAAAATCAGTTAAATCACTGACCTAAAGGCATGCTATCTGATACTTCTGAGCATGTAAGGGAAAGACTGGATGATAACGGGTCACCCTAATGCCAATGCATGCACAGAACACTAGCTCTAGTAAGTATCTGGTATAGATACAATGTTCCTTCTGATCTAGTGCATGCACATTGTTGAAAATACCATCTATCGGGCCAAATGAAAAATCTAAGAATTAGCACCAAAAAAAATGTCAAGTCTAATGTTCTCCAAGTTAAGGAGGTAAGTGGAAGAAACCTAACAAAAAACACAGGTGGGAGGGGAGGGAGAGGGGGAAAGGATGGCTGGATGGTGGGGGTGAAAAGGGGGGGGAGGTAAAAAATAACACGCAATAACTAGCGAAAATTAAGGAAAACATGGATTTCAGGACTAGGACGTATAAGGCCGACACCTGAAAGCAAACCGAAATGACCAGGCAACCAGCCGCATTGCTGCGCTTGAATTTTGTGAAAATCTACTCTATGGTGTAGCAGAAGTGTCCAGTTCTTTGAGCTGGTGAGTGGCAATGTTATCTTTCCTAGTTGTCCAAGGAGACCATATTTCCAAGTATTTGTGATGAGAACGTAGTTCCCAGTGGGATAATTCCTCCAATCTGGCTAGAGCTTCGACTTTCCCTCTCCATTGGGAGATTGACGGGGGCAAAGTAGATTTCCAGTTTGAAGCAACTAGTAGTCTAGCTGCTGTCAGTAGAATATTCAGGAGAGATCTTTTAGGATTAGCTAAAGGATGCGTTAGTAAGGACAGGAGGGCTAGCTTGGGGCATGTAGGGAGTAGATCCTCCTTTACATCTAGAATAACTCTTATTAGTTTAAAAACCGTTTCCCAGAACATTTTAATTTTGGGGTATGACCACCAAATGTGTAGGAAGGAATCTTTCCCTATGAGACATCTCCAATATCTGTCAGAAGTATTGCCGTACATCAAACTCAATCTCACTGGGGTTAAGTACCACCTGGTGAGGACTTTGTATGCGTTCTCTTGTATCGACACACATCTGGAAGTCAATCTAGGCGCGCGCAAAATATTTTACGTTTCTTTTTCTGTGAATTTTATGTTTAGATCTCTTTCCCATTCCTTTATGATATATAAGGAGGAAGGATGTTCCAGTTGCAGTAGGTTCTTCGAGACTATGGAGATAATCTTCGTAGGATATAGGGATTGTGACAGTAGTTTTTCAAACCAGGATAATAATGTGTTTTCTCTAAATTTCTTAATAATAGGGTTTAAGGCAGTTTTCAGACAAGAATATTGTAACTGATTAAGGTTATTTAATTGAAATTTCTTCATTATATTCGTGGAGTTTAGAAGGGTGCCATCATTATCCAATAGTTTGTCTATTGGAAGTGTGGAATTCCGTAACTGAGGTGGTAGAATATTAAAGCTCTCTATGTTGAAGCTAAGGCAGTCTTTGATATTCATGAGGGGGGAAGGGTAAGACATTCAAATACTTCTTACGTCCGGATTATTCCAAATTGACAGAGTGGTTGACATGAGCAGGTCTTCTTTATTCGGGAATGGAGCTTTCCCTGACTCAGACAAAAGCAGAGGTCTGATCGCGCAACCGATCAGTCTTTCTTCTAATGGGATCCAGAGTTTGTGTTTAGGCTGCTTCAATAAATCAATAATTCTATTGATGTGCACCACTCTGTGATATCTTATGATTGAGGGGAAACCAATTCCTCCTTTTAAAAAGGGGAGAAGAAGGATCTTATTAGAGATTCTAGGTTTTTTATTCCCCCAAACATAAGAGGAACAAATCTTCCTGAAAGAGTTAAAAAAGCTACTTGGCAGTTTTATAGGTAGAACTTGGAGTAAATAAGTAATCTTAGGAACTATAAGGGAATTAAATATATAACGCCTGCCTAACCATGAGATGAAGGATGGGGACCAAGAGTTTAAAATTGCCGTTATGGATTTTAACAAAGGGGGGAAATTGGTCTGATGTAATATTTATGCCTAGGAATTTTATAGATGAATGTGTCCATTCAAATGGGGAGTTTTCTTCCTTGTTCTTCTTTACGCTGAATATTAGTTCTTAATGACATTGGCTGTATGATTGAGGTTGTTGTCCTACTGCAGAACAGATTGGAAGCCAATCAGATGCTTCCCTAATGCTATTGTATGATGGATAAGTATCTGCCTATATTTCTCGTCACTGAGGACACAATTAATCCTGTCCAACATAGAGCCTTGATCTCAACATCAGATCATCGAGCCTGTCTGGGAAACTGAACTACATCTTGTACTTTTAATTCACAATTATGTGCATTTCAGACAATGCATAGAACTTGCTCAGGTAATTTACAGTCCAGGATATGTCCTCTTTATACCAGCCTCTGAACAGTAATCTTGTGTAGGAAAAATAAACGGTCCTTCTGCTTTGTAGCAGCTCCGCTAAGCTGATAATGATTTCCATGATGACAAGTTTGTCAACGGTTTCCAGAAAAGCTGTGCACACAGCTTGGGGTCTAACAAAGGTTCTAACTAAGTATTGAAAAATAGAGAAAAATGCAAACAGCATTTGTTCTTTCATTTTATTATAAAACATACATTCATATTAGAGATGAGCGAATCGAAGTTGACGAAGTGGAATTCGATCCAAATTTCAGGAAAAATTTGATTCGCACCGAAGCCGAATTTCCTCACGCTTTGTGGTAATGAATCATGTTTTTTTCCTATAATGGCTGCTGCACATGCTAGGACATGGAACATAGATCTCTGGGAAGGAGGGATCACCCACAATGCCATACATGCAGCCAATCAGCAGCCACCCAGCCCCTCTGATGTTACAGTCCTATAAATACCCTCAGCCATTTTGAATTCTGCCATTTTCCAGTGTGCTTTGTGCAGGAAGCATCACGGGTGAGGTATGGGAGGAAACACCACACCGACAACAGGAGGGAAGGGAAAAGCCACTAGGCCTCAATGCTAGGGAAAAGGGGAAGGGTCACCTAATAAATAACCCTACTCCTTGCCCTGTCTCCTATCCGTATGGGCACACCCTGAAGGTAGGAATGCCAATACACCGTAACCTGAGACCCTGGAGACACTAAGGAGACCTATAGATAAAGGCTGTGCTTGAGGCGACCCGCTCCTTCCCAGTTGAAGGAACCATCGTCTCCCTGAGGCCTCGTAGCAACAGGCACGGAGAGGGATAACAAGACACAAAGGAGCAAGACACCTAACTTATGAAGAGATGGACTAGCACGGACTCCAGAGAGGACAACACACCAGCTCTTCCAAAATCCAAATGAAGCTATCAACCGCATAGCCAAAAGGGTGAGGTCAGACTATATAGAGGTGGTGTGATGACCACTAAGCTACACCTGAAACAAGGAGTGTGGTCATGAGCGATAACAACAACTGAAGCAAGTAACCAAAGAGGCTGTTAGATTCCTTCACGTGTAGCCAGTCTTTTGATCTCCTGACATCTGTCACAGGAGGGACCGGGACAGGGGGAGAAATAAGCAGGCGCTAGAAGCAGTGTTAGAAAAGACTTTATTGTGCTGAAAAAATGATTTACAAGTACAGGGAAAGATTATTCTAAGTGTAGGGGAGCATCATCCACGCTATTTAAAGGAGAACAGGGTGCAATAGGAGAGTGTACATCCTGGGTAATAGGAGCGATTCTAATAGTATGTCTTATTCTATTACACCTTGTTGCACTTATTGGAGACCCAAATTGCCATTATACTGCTGCTTTTAGGTTTGCACTAGATGATACCTCTGTAATTCCAGCAAACCTTGTTTATTATTTTGGTGCAAGTGCTGTATTGCAGGGAGTATTTATAGGAAATATAACGTAATGTTAACTGTTCTATGGTGCATTTAAATTGTTCTACAGTTTCTTTTGGGGTGTATTAGAGTAAAAAAAAAGTATGTCTTATTTGCCGTTCTGCGGTGCAGTTACTTTGTACTACAGCCTTTTTTGGGGTGTACAAGTGTAAAAAAATAGACATCTTATTTGCCATTCTGTGTTGCAGTTACATTGTTCTACAGCTTTTTTTAGGGTGTATAAGTATAAAAATAAAGTATGTCTTATTTGCCGTACTGCAGTACATTTAAATTATACTACAGCCTTTTTTTGCGGTGCATAATAGGTGTACAAAATAGTACATCTTATTTGCCGTTCTTCCGTGCAGTTACATTGTACTACACACTTTTTTGGGGTCCAACACCATGGACCCATGTGCCGGAGCATTTTTTTTTTTGGCCCTTATCTATAATAAGTGTTAACACTTTTTTTGGGGTGTTGTAAAAGTATAAAAAGTACATCTCATCTGCCGTTCTGCGATGTAGTTACTTTGTACTACAGCCTTTTTTGGGGTGTATAAGTGTAAAAATTACGTCTTATTTGCCGTTCTGCAGTGCAGTTACTGTATTTTTCGCCCTATAAGACGCACCGGCCCATAAGACGCAGCTAGGTTTTTGAGGAGGAAAATAAGACAAAATATATTTTTAACCAAAAGGTGTGCTTTTGGTGGGTTTTGAACTAATGGTGGTCTGTGCATGACACTACTATAGGGGATCGGTGGATGGCACTGTTATGGGGGGATCTGTGGGTGGCACTGTTATGGGGGATTTGTGGGTGGCACTGTTATGGGGGGATCTGTGGATGGCACTGTTATGGGGGATCTGTGAATGGCACTGTTATGGGGGGATCTGAGGGGGCACTGTTATGGGGGGGTCTGAGGGGGCACTGTTATGGGGGGTCTGTGGATAGCACTGTTATGGGGGGGATCTGTGGATGGCACTGTTATGGGGGGGTGATCTGTGGATGGCACTGTTATGGGGGGGGTGATCTGTGGATGGCACTGTTATGGGGGGTGATCAGTGGATGGCACTGCTATATATGTGTCACCCATAGATCCCCCAACCCATAACAGTGCCATCCACATATCCGCCACCCCATAATAGTGGCATCCACAGATCACCCCCCATAACAGTGCCATCCACAGATCTCTCCCCCCCCCATAACAGTGCCATTCACATATCCCCCACCCCATGATAGTGGCATCCACAGATGCCCTAATATACCGGAGATACTTACTAAATGTCCTGTAGCAGGCAGAGCAGGGCAGGCGGCCGGCCGGAACTCACTGTCACGTGCCTGCGCCACCTACTTTATGAATGAAGTAGGCGACACAGGCACGTGACGTCAGTGAGTTCCGGCCGGCCGGCTGCCCGTCCTGCTCTGCCTGCTACAGGACACTTAGTAAGTAGTACAGATGGGGCTTGGGATCGGAACTTCAATGAAAGCTATTATTATAAAATGTTTAGGCATTAAGGAAGTGAGTGAGCGGTGGGGCCAGAGTACAGTGACCGCACCGGCCCCGCCGCATTTGCATGACACCGAGCCCTCCTCCCTCCCCCGTCCAGCTGATACATCACAGTCTGCGATGCTGCAGCATCGCAGACTGCGATGTAAAATGGCAGCATTCGCCCAATAAGACGCAGGGGAAAAGTGCGTCTTATGGGGCGAAAAATACGGTACTTTGTACTACAGGCTTTTTGGGGGTTTATAAGTGTAAAAGAAAGTACATCAAATTTGCCGTTGTGCAGTTACATTGTACTACACACTTTTTTTGGGGTGTTGTAAAATTACAAAAAGTATGTCTTTTTTGCCATTCTGCGGTACAGTTAAATTGTTCTGCAGCTTTTTTTGGGGTGTATAAGTGTAAAAAAAAGTACGTCTTATGTGCCGTTCTGCGGTTCAGTTACTTTGTACAACAGCCCTTTTTGGGGTGTATTAGTGTAAAAAAAAGTACATCTCATTTGCCATTCTGCGGTGCAGTTAATTTGTACTATTGCCTTTTTTGGGGTGTATTAGTGGAAAAAACAAGTACATTTTATTTTCCGTTCCCCTTTTCAGCGAGGACGAGCTACTAGAGGACAGTCAGCCGCTACTGCCCAGCCAAGATCTGGAGGAAATATCCGCTGCTTCCTCCAGTAGGCAGGCAAGTAGTGATAATGAGAGTCACGTGGGAGAATGATGTTGCCAGCCGTCAGGCTCCTGGCCCTGAGACCATGGAGGGGGACATCAGTGACGTGCAGAGAGTACTCAATGATGATGAAGCCGATTGCACTTGGTAGCCAGGTGAAGAAGGGGCTTCATTATCATCAGGAGAAGAGGGTGGCAGCTTGCACGTGAGGCAGCGGCTGAGCCAGCAAGGTGGTAGCATGGCCAGGAGTCAGCACGGTGGCAGTAGTGAGAGGTCGGGAGCCAAACATGCCTAGGGTAGACCACCCGCTTTCCTGCCTGGAAAGTAGTGGTGCAGGGGTTCACAGAGGCAGCGGTATCAGGCAGTCAGCGTAGAGTGTTGGGGGAAAATTCCATACTCGGCGGTATGGCAATTATTTGTTAGGCCACCAGAGGAGGTGAACATGGCCATTTGCCAAATTTGTGGGCAGCGTGGGCATTGTGCCAATGTTGGCACCACAGCCCTGTGTCAACACATGCAGCGTTACCATAAAGTGGCCTGGAACAACCGTGATTCTGATGTGGTGGTCCAGCCTGCCGCAGCAACCGCACCGCACCCAGTGGCACGCACCCGATTTCATGTAGTCAAGGCTCCATCACCTCAGCCGAAGGGAGCTGTCTGTCCTTCCCATCATCTGCTGGTCCTGATGCTTTTGCTACTACTACATCTTGTCAGTCATTCAGTCAGCATCGATCACTGAAGCGATTGGCAAGAGACAACAGTATGCGTTGAGCTGCAGCGGCAGAACGGCGTCCCCCAACATAGGCTGATATGCGACGTTTCCACCCATTGGAATTCCACCATCCATATGTTGGACCGATTATATGAACAGAGAAAGGCCATAAACAATTTCTTGATAATACAGGCAGACAGAAGTACTCCCCTGTGTAACTTCGATGTTAGCCAGTGGCAGCTCATGCGTGACATCTGCCGTTTGCTCCGGCCCTTTAAGGAGTCAAGCCCTTTGTCAGTCACCAGGACTACTGGATGAACAACATCATTTCACTGATTCATGTCCTGGAACAGATGCTGCTAAATCTCGCTGGTCTGGAGACAGGAGATAAGGAGCAGGAGGAGTAGAAACAGACAGAATAGGTACAAGGAGATGAGGAAGAGGAGGCAGAGGACCCAGACATACTGTGGCAGTATGCAGTGGAGATGGAGGCAGGGAGTCCCTCCGAGTCACTTGCGCAAATGGCCAGATGCATGCTCACTTGCTTGCCGTAGTGACAGCCAAATTGTCATCATTCGGAAGAAGGAAGACTACTGGCTTTCCACCATGTTAGACCCTCACTACAGGTCCAAAATGGGGGCCTTTTTTACACCCGCTGAGAGAGAAGACAAACAGAACTACTATCGAGACATCCTATGTAGTCAGTTGGCTGCTGCCTATGAACGCCATCGCCAACACAAGTTTGCCCGGGGGTGCCCTCTGTGCTCATGTTCCACTGCCATAGCTTCTGGGGAGAGGTGGGGTGGCAGGAGCAGTACCAGCTACATCAGCAGCAGCCGAAGTCTACAGTCGCTGATGAGCAATTTTCTTCAACCACATAGTGAAGAAATTACTCAACAGCAGCTAGACATAGAGCAGAACCTGAACCAGCAGGTGGTGGCATACTTGGAGTGCACCCTGCAATCAAACTTTATTTGTGGCCGCATCTGGACGAGTTTGCCCTGGACAAGCTTTCCTGCCCAACCAGCAGTGTGGCATCGGAGCTGGTGTTTAGTACAGAGGGAGCCATAGTTACCCCTCCTGTCCACCGAAAATGTGGAGAAACTGACCTTTGTGACGATGAATCAGGTGTGGATCAGCCAGGATTTTGAAACACCAGGCGTAGTCACGCAAAAGGTCAGGGCAGGCGGCACAGGTACAGGTCAGGCAACAGGAGAGTCAAGGCAAGCCTGGCAGGGATCAGACGAGTAACAGAATCCAGGAACACGAGTGTTTATCAGGAACCTAAGCAGAGCACAAGGACCTTGACACTGAGACATCTGGGAAGGGGGCTGAGCCACTTATATATGCGCATGAGGGCTAGGATTGGTCAGCAAGGTCACATGACTTAACCCGCAAAACCCAGGAAGTGACGCGCGCCGGACCTTAAGGAAGTGCTGCAAAAAAACAGCAGCCAGCATGCTGTGGCCAGGGCTGAGATGAAACTGTGGAGCAGATCCTCAGAACCACAGCACTTATACAAACAGAGCCTAGAGCTGCAGTGCTGAATGGGAAGCTCTGGCCACAGATCAGCGCAGAGGACGGTGCCAGGGACCGCGATGGTAAGCAGGGGAACAGCGGCGCATAGCAGCAGTTGTTACAGTACCCCCCCTTACGCCCCATCTTCTTGAGTCCACAACGAGACAGACACTTTTTTATCAGGTCCAGAGCATAAATGTTCTCCTCTGGCTCCCAAGACCTCTCCTCAGGACCAAAGCAAGCCCTTCCAGTCCACCAGATAGTAGGTCGTCTTGCCACGCCTCTTGATGTCCAGGATGTCTTTGACCTCAAATGTCTCGTCAGAATCTTCAGATACTGGAGTTGGAGAAGAAGGAGTTGTCGAGAAGCGATTAAGGACTACAGGTTTCAGTAAGGATACGTGGAAGGCATTGGGAATACGCAGAGAGAGAGGCAGACGTAACTTGTATGTCACTTCGTTGATCCTCCTCAATACTTCAAAGGGTTCAAGGAACCTAGGAGCAAACTTAAAACTGGGAACCCTTAAGCGGATGTTTTTGGAGGAGAGCCATACCTTATCTGCAGACAAGAACTGAGTTGCTTTTCTTCTTCTCTTGTCTGCATTAGTTTTCATGCGGGTCACCGCTTTGTTGATGCAGACCTTGGTGTCACTTCAAATATTCAAAAAATCTCTAAAGGAGGAATCCTCAGCTGGTACCCCAGAAGATGTAGGAGCAGGAGGAGGAGTACGAGGGTCTTGACCAAAAACGACAAAGAATGGAGAGGATGCAGTAGACTCACTAGTGTGGTTGTTATAGGAGAACTCAGCCCAAAGTAGCAATTGTACCCAGTTGTCGTGTTGGGCTGAAACAAAATGCCAGAGATAGTTCTCCAATATTTGATTGACCCGCTCCACTTGCCCGTTGGTCTGGGGATAATAACCGGAAAAGAAGTCCAGCTCAATTTCGAGCAGCCTGCAAAGAGCTCTCCAGAGCTTAGAGGTAAACTGGACTCCTCGATTGGAAACAATATACCAAGGTAAACCATGCAAGCGGAACATGTGTTTCATGAGCAGTTTAGCAAGTTCAGCAGCCGAGGGAAGTCCAGCCAAAGGAACGAAGTGCGCCATGTTGGAGAACCAGTCCACGACCTCCCAGATAACTGTGCCTCCGGCAAAAGAGGGCATATCTGTAACAAAGTCCATGGCAATGTGTTGCCATGGGGCCTCAGGAACAGGAAAGGGTAACAACAGCCCGGGTGGTTTGGTCCTGGATGATTTATTCTGAGCACAGACTGTGCAGACAGACACATAATCACGTAGATCCTTAGACAGTGTGGGCCACCAGTAGTGGCGAGACAAAAGTTCTGTGGTCTTGCAGATCCCTAGGTGACCAGTTTGGAGTTGTGCCCCCAAGCTAGAATACGTTTTCTCTTGGCAGATGGTATGAAAGTGTTACCGGGAGGGATGTCTTTTAACAGGACAGGAGCCACTGTGATCAAGCGAGCAGGATCTACAATGTACTGGGGCTCCTCCTGCTGGTCGGAAAAGTCAAATGACCGAAACAGAACATCCGCCTTGATGTTCTTCTCAGCCGGGCAAAAGTACAGCTCAAAATGAAAACAGGAGAAGAAGAGTGCCCACCTGGCTTGGCCAGGGTTCAGACACTGGGCTGTCTGCAGATATGTAAGGTTCTTGTGGTCGGTGAAGATTATTACTGGATGCTGAGCCCCCTTCAATTGATACTCCACTCCTCCAAGGCAAGTTTTATGGCCAGAAACCCCCTGTCTCCTATACTGAGAGAGTAGTAGATGCATGGAATAGCCTTCCTGCAGAAGTGGTAGCTGCAAATACAGTGAAGGAGTTTAAGCATGCATGGGATAGGCATAAGGCCATCCTTAATATAAGATGGGGCCAAGGGCTATTCATAGCATTCAGTATTTTGGGCAGACTAGATGGGCCAAATGGTTCTTATCTGCCGACACATTCTATGTTTCTCTCAGCAGGGGAGAAGAGCTTGGAGGAGAATCCACTTGTAAACATCTTGCCCTTGGAAGCTTTTTGTAGTAAAACAGCACTGGCTCCTATGGAGGAGGCTTCCACTTCTAAAAAGAATTGGCGGGAGACATTGGGAATAGAGATGAGCTAATCGAAGTTGACGAAGTGGAATTAGTTCCGAATTTCAGGAAAAATTCAATTTGCACCGAATGTGAATTTCCTCGCACTTCGTGGTAATGAATCACATTTTTTCCTAAAATGGCTGCTGCACGTGTGAGGACATGGGGCAAGGAACTCTGGGAAGGCGGGATCACCCACAATGCCATGCATGCAGCCAATCAGCAGCCAGCCAGCTCTGTGTTGTCACAGCCCTATAAATGGTGGAAGCCATCTTAGATTCTGCCATTTACCAGTGTACTTAGTGCAGGGAGAAACGTCTTCAGCGCTAGGGACAGTAATAAAAAAAAGTGCAGGGAAAGATTATTTAAGGTGTAGGGAAATAATAGGGAGGAATCAAGCCACAGCATTTATGTGGAACAGGGATCATTCGGGGAGATGACAGCCTGGGTAATAGGAACATTCCTATTACACTTTGCAGCACTCACTGGGAATTCAAAATTGCCATTACACAGCTCTGTAATTCCATAAAACTGTTCTTATTAGGGTGAAAATGCTGTTTGATACAAGCATTAACAGGGTCTATTACAAGGAAATATTTCTACGTTTTATTTGCCCTAGTGCGGTGCAATTATATGTTCTAAAGCATTTTTGGCTTCTATTAGTGGGGAAAAAAGAGCTTATTAGCTGTTGTGTGGTGAAGTGTGAAAATTAAAGCCCTTTTTTGTGTATATTAGTGGAAAAAGGAAAAAATATATTTGCCGTTCAGCGGTGCAGTTATCTGTTTTAAAGCCCTTTTTTGTGTGTATTAGTGGAAAAATAAAAAATATCTTTGCCGCCTAGCAGTTGCACATATCTGTGAAATGCCTTTTGTGTAAAACTAGAAAAAAATTAGGGCCTAATTGCCATTCTGCTGTGCAGTGATATATTCTAGAGCCCAGTTTGCCGTGTATTACTGGTGAAATAAAAATATATTTGCTGTCCTGGGTTGCACTTGTTGAAAACCCTATTGTGTTCTGTAAAAGTGTAAAAAAAACGATGGCCGAATTGCCCTTGTGCGCTGCAATGCTATACTCTAAAGCCCAGTTTGCCGTGTATTAGTTGTGAAAAATATATATATTCGCCGTTTAGCGTTGCACTTATATTTTTAAAAAGCCTATTGTGTTCTGTAACAGTTGAAAAAAATTTGAGCCTATTTGGGCGTTTAGCGGTGCAGCGATATATTCTAAAGACCTGTTTGCTGTGTATTAGTAACGAAATAAAAAATATTTGATCTAACAGTATGTCAGGCAGAGAAGGGCCAGGCACTGCACAGGGGAGTGGCAGAGGCCTAAATTTTTCTGGTGCAGGCAGTGGTTGCAGCATAGTAATTGGCTGTTGCAGCAGGGGTCACTTTGAGAGGACTGAGCTCCCAGTTTCAGCAGGCGGTCGTGTCATGATCAGCAACCCATCGGTTCTTAAATGGTTGACTCGATCTTCGACTTCGTCGCAAGTGATATCAGACACCCCCCGCCAAGAGTCAGTGGGTTCATCAGAAACAACCCTTAGTTGGCAAGGCCTGGGAGCAGGCCCTGTGCCCTTAACTGTCCTCAACCTGCCTCTGTCTTTTTCTGTTCTATCACAGCGAGAAGTATTATATGCTGTAGGCTCAGCTTCACTTTTCAGAGAGGAATAGCTACTAGAGGACAGTCATCAGCTATTGCCCAGCCAAGATGTGGAGGAGAAATCTGCCGCTTCCTCCGCTAGGCGGGCAAGTGGTGATGACGAGAGTGGCGTGGGAGCTGGTGTTGAGAGCAGTCAGGCTCCTGACCCAGAGACTGTTGCGGAGGACATCAGTGATGTGCAGACAGGACTCGATGATGATGACGTAGCTGATCACACTTGGGAGCCAGGTGACGAAGGGGCTTCATCATCTTCAGGAGAAGAGGGTTGCAGCTCAGGGGACTGGAGACGTGGCGCCTAGATCTTACGGCCACAGGAGCCCTTTGGTGGCTGAACTGTAAGAGGAGGAGTAAGACATTGGAGCACAAGCAATGTGTAGCGAAATGGTTAGTTTTTCTACACAGGTGAGAGGAGAGGCGTAGCAGGAGGAGCAGGAGCAGCCAGATAAGCTACAGGGCGATGAGGAAGATGAGGCAGAGGACCCAGACACACCGTGGCAGTATGCAGTGGAGATGGAGGCAGGGAGTCCCTCCGAGTCACTTGTGCAAATGGCCCGCTGCATGCTCACTTGCTTGGGTAGTGACAGTCGAATTGTCACCATTCGGCAAAGGGATGACTTCTGGCTCTCCACTTTGTTGGAGACTCACTACCGGTCCAAAATGGGGGCCTTTTTTACACCCGCTGAGAGGGAGGACAAACTGAACAACTATAGAGATATCCTATGTAGTCAGTTGGCCGCTGCCTATCTGCGCCATTGTCCATCCTGTCTCAGGTCTGAAGGGGGGGACCCTCTGCGCTCAGGTTCCACTGCCATGGCTGCTGGGGAGGGGTGGGGTGGCAGGAGCAGTACCAGCTCCATCAGCAGCAGCCTGAGTCTACAGTCGCTGATGAGAAGCTTTCTTCAACTGCATAGTGAAGAAACTACTCACCAGCAGCTAGACATAGAGCAGAACCTGAACCAGCAGGTGGTGGCATTCTTGGAGTGCACCCTGCCAGCCGACATTGAAGATCCGCTTGAATACTAGGCAGCCAAACTGGAAAAACTGTCCTGCCCGGCCAGTAGTGTGGCATCAGAGCGGGTGTTTAGTGCGGCAGGGGCCATAGTTACCCCAAGAAGAACTCGCCTGTCCAAAATGTGGAGAGACTGACCTTTTTCAAGATGAATCAGGCATGGATTAGCCAGGATTTCCATCCACCAATTCCACACCTCCACACTATGTCACCTTGCCACTCTGTGGTCTCCTCAAGCAGCTGCCACCTCCACACTATGTCACCTTGCCACTCTGTGGTCTTCTTTATGCTGCTTCCGCCTCACCACTATGTCACCTTGCAACTCTGTGGTCTCCCCATGCTGCTTCCACCTCCACACTATGTCACCTTGCCACTCTGTGGCCTCCTGATGCTGCCGCCACCTCCATACTATGTCACCTTGCCACTCTGTGGTTTACTCATGCTGCTGCCACCTCCACATTATGTCACCTTGCCTCTCTATGGCCTCCTGATGCTGCTGCCACCTCCACACTCTGTCATTGTGCCACGCCTTTTAATGCTGACACCACCTACAGACTGAGGGATTGGGCCACTCTGTAATCTCCTCATGCTGCTTCCACCTCACTACTATGTCACCTTGCCACTCTGTGGTCTCCTCATGTTTCTGCCACCTCACCACTATGTCACCTTGCCTTTCTGTGTTCTCCTCATGCGGCTGCCACCTCCACACTATGTCACCTTGCCCCTCTGTGGCCTCCTGATGCTGCCGCCACCTCCACACTCTGTCATTGTGCCACTCTGTGGCCTCCTGCTGCTGCCACCACCTACAGACTCTGTCATTGGGCCACTCTGTGGTCTCCTCATGCTGCTTTCACCTCACCACTATGTCATAGGGCCACTCTGTGGACTTCTCATGCTGTTCCCACCCTCTCTACTTCATGACTGGGCCACTATTTAGCCTTTTTGGCTTGGCTGACATCATCATTTATTTGACCCTTCCTCTGATCTGTGAGAAGGAAGGTAAAATGAGATGCACAACGGATCTTGTCTGTGTAGCAGCTGTAAGGCCTGTATGGTCCCATCAGAATTGTCTTGTGATTTGGTAGCCAAAAGCAGGAGTTGGTATAAAACACACAAGACTTGCAAATATTCCATTCACGTGTCATCTCTGTTTTGGATCCACTCCTAGATTTTTTGGCATTAGCAATACTGATATATTACTGACCAAATGCTGACCGAGTGAAGACATATGCTCGACAAGACATGATCCGTTTTTTGTGGGTTATTGTTCTGACGGATCAGAGGAAGGACAAAATAATCAGTGATATCAACACATACTTACTGCTGACACCCTCTCCACTCAGCAGTACTCTACAGGGTGGCTCTACTTGTATAAGCGTTTAATAGAACAGGTTCTGTAGACATCTATGTGGAATCAGCTGATGACGGTCTAAAAAGAGTGTGCTTCTTCTTGGCGCTAACATCGACCTGTAAGGCTGAGGTTATATTTGATGTATTTGGTCAGTTTTGGCCCCGTGACTGCCCAAATAAGTGAAGTGTGCAGTGATTCTAAGAGTGATGCCTGTCATCTGCATGTCATATGGACTGTAATATTTCACTGAAAGCCACCGTGTTCTACACCACTATAAAGGCTCTCTGCAGCCAGGAAATAGCTGTTTTTTTAACATAATTCTTAATTTATTTTTGAAAAATTTGCTCATCTCTAATCGGGATGATGCAGAACAGGTGCAGAAGCAAAATACCTTTTTAATTGGATGAAGGCAGCCTCCACCTCAGGAGTCCAGTCTCTGGCATTCACCCATTTCCTGGTAAGAGCGGAGATCGGAGATGTAAGAGATGAAAAATTTGAGATGAACTGACGATAGAAATTAGCAAATCCAAGGAAGTGCTGTATAGCACGAAGACCCTGTCGGAGGGGCCAGTCCATCACTGCATTCAAGTTCTCAGGATCCATCTGCAACCCGACATCCGAGATTATGTATCCGAGGAACGGTACGGTAGATGTTTCAAAGATGCAATCTAACCCCACATTAAAATATCAACAACAACTGAGAGCGTTATTATGGAAATATGTCGATATGGGAGTGATGTCAAAACGAACGGCAAAATGACTGTACCCCCAGTTCCCTACTAAACCAGTCTGGTACTGTGTACCCAAAATCTACAAGTCACTGTTGGACCCACCTGGACGTCCTATTGTATCGGGGATCATATCTGTTACTGGGCCCCTTTCCCAATTCCTGGATTGGATGTTACGTCCATTTCTAAAAAGGATTCCCTCCTATTTGGAGGACACCAGTGATTTTTTTTGGAAGCCCTCAAAGATATAAAGTGGCAACATGAGTATTTTTTGGCATCAATAGATGTGGAGAGCCTATATACTAGAATCCCCCAGGAACTGGGAGTACAGTCAATCCGAGATATATTGGAGAAAACAGGCAGGAATGCCCCATATATTGACTTTGTCACCCAGTCGTTATTATATGTACTAACACACAATGCCTTTATATTCAACCAACAATGGTTTAGACAGCTGTCAGGTAGAGCAATGAGGACACGAATCTCCTGTATCTTTGCTAATTTATTTCTTGCATCCTTTGAAGAGAAATATTTATTTACGACGAGGAATCCTTTTATGCAGTACATTTAGATGTCCGTGCGATATATTGATGACGTGTTCATCATTTGGATGGGTGACATAGTTTTATTCAATGCATTTGTGGAATATCTGAATAATACAAATGATATGAATATGCAATTCACTAACAGAATAGAAAATAAAGAACTTGAGTTCATGGATGTTAAAGTAACGATCAGAAATGGGAGTTTGGATACTACGGTACATAGAAAACCTACTTCCACGGATGCATTTTTACTTTGAAAGTTTTCACCCACCCCATGTCAAGACAGCAGTTCCCTATGGTCAATTTATGCGCTTGACAAGAATAGCGAGGAACCAAATAGAGTTTGATGAACAATGTAAAGAGCTGAAGAGACGTTTCCTCCAGAGAGGATATCCAGAATATATCATAAACAGAGCTTATGTGAAGGCACAAAAACAGAAGCAAAGCAATGTATTAACACTAAAGAAAAGGGAAAAACAAATGAGCAGTGAAGACGCTAGGACAATGTTCACATTTGATTATTCCCAGATGGCTCCAGTAATTAGGAGCGTGATCCTTAATAATTGGCATATTCTGGAACGAGATGATAATTTGAAAGATAGGACACAGACCAACCCTATCATTAGTTTCAGAAAAAGTAGAACCATAGGGGATGTTATCACCAGGAGTAACTTACCAAGGACTGACTTAAATTGGTTAGAGAAATGTACACCAAAAGTGAACTTCACATGTGGACACTGTTCTATGTGTGATTATATGTATAGACATAAGTATCTACAAATAGGAGGAGTAGGACATATAGTGAAACACTTCATATACTGCAAGACCATCAGTGGCGTTGAGGAGAAGTCAGGTGGATACACAGCTGATAGTCCTACTGAATAGACTGTTAGAATTTGTATTATGGCAAGAAAAAAGCAGCCAAGTAAAGAAAAACGAGTGGCCATCATTACTTTAAGAAATGAAGGTCAGTCAGTCAGCCGAAAAATTGGGAAAACTTTGAAAGTAAGGGCTATTTGACCATGAAGGAGAGTGATGGGGTGCTGCGCCAGATGACCTGGCCTCCACAGTCACCGGACCTGAACCCAATCGAGATGGTTTGGGGTGAGCTGGACCGCAGAGTGAAGGCAAAAGGGCCAACAAGTGCTAAGCATCTCTGGGAACTCCTTCAAGACTGTTGGAAGACCATTTCAGGGGACTACCTCTTGAAGCTCATCAAGAGAATGCCAAGAGTGTGCAAAGCAGTAATCAAAGCAAAAGGTGGCTACTTTGAAGAACCTAGAATATGACATATTTTCAGTTGTTTCACACTTGTTTGTTATGTATATAATTCCACATGTGTTAATTCATAGTTTTGATGCCTTCATAGTCATGAAAATAAAGAAAACTCTTTGAATAAGAAGGTGTGTCCAAACTTTTGGTCTGTACTGTGTATATATATATATTTTATTTTATTTTATTTTTATGTTGCACATTTTGGAAGCCAGGGAGAACTGTGGACTACTGCTACTACTTCTACTACTGGATTGATTTCCGGTGCTGACATTTTCCAGACATTAATTATGGGGCTTATGAAAAGTGACGGGTTTTAGAATTATTAAATGGTACTTGCAAAATTGTAAATGTTTTTCCTCTAATTTAAAGACAAAAGTGCAATTAAATGTCCAAAATCCCCTCCTGTCCACAAACAGACTGAACACTGAAATTGAGAATTTGCAATGGTAAATAAAAATTTTGCAGTGAAACCCTCTGATGCAGAAATAACAGCTTTTCGATAACACTCGGCTATCACATTGCATTTTTTTGGCATTGATCATAAATGTCTATTCAACTAGATACTGTGATATATATATATATATATATATATATATATATATATATATATATATATACACTGCTCAAAAAAATAAAGGGAACACAAAAATAACACATCCTAGATCTGAATTAATTAAATATTCTTCTGAAATACTTTGTTCTTTACATAGTTGAATGTGCTGACAACAAAATCACACAAAAATAAAAAAATGGAAATCAAATTTTTCAACCCATGGAGGTCTGAATTTGGAGTCACACTCAAAATTTAATTGGAAAAACACACTACAGGCTGATCCAACTTTGATGTAATGTCCTTAAAACAAGTCAAAATGAGGCTCAGTAGTGTGTGTGGCCTCCACGTGCCTGTTTGACCTCCCTACAACGCCTGTGCATGCTCCTGATGAGGTGGCGGACGGTCTCCTGAGGGATCTCCTCCCAGACCTGGACTAAAGCATCTGCCAACTCCTGGACAGTCTGTGGTGCAACGTGAAGTTGGTGGATAGAGCGAGACATGATGTCCCAGATGTGCTCAATTGGATTCAGGTCTGGGGAATGGGCGGGCCAGTCCATAGCATCAATGCCTTCGTCTTGCAGGAACTGCTGACACACTCCAGCCACATGAGGTCTAGCATTGTCTTGCATTAGGAGGAACCCAGGGCCAACAGCACCAGCATATGGTCTCACAAGGGGTCTGAGGATCTCATCTCGGTACCTAATGGCAGTCAGGCTACCTCTGGCAAGAACATGAAGGGCTGTGCGGCCCTCCAAAGAAATGCCACCCCACACCATTACTGACCCAATGCCAAACCGGTCATGCTGGAGGATGTTGCAGGCAGCAGAACGTTCTCCACGGCGTCTCAAGACTCTGTCACGTCTGTCACATGTGCTCAGTGTGAACCTGCTTTCATCTGTGAAGAGCACAGGGCACCAGTGGCGAATTTGCCAATCTTGGTGTTCTCTGGCAAATGCCAAACGTCCTGCACGGTGTTGGGCTGTAAGCACAACCCCCACCTGTGGACGTCGGGCCCTCATATCACCCTCATGGAGTCTGTTTCTGACCGTTTGAGCAGACACATGCACATTGGTGGCCTGCTGGAGGTCATTTTGCAGGGCTCTGGCAGTGCTCCTCCTGTTACTCCTTGCACAAAGGCAGAGGTAGCTGTCCTGCTGCTGGGTTGTTTCCCTCCTACGGCCTCCTCCACGTCTCCTGATGTACTGGCCTGTCTCCTGGTAGCGCCTCCATGCTCTTGACACTACGCTGACAGACACAGCAAACCTTCTTGCTACAGCTCGCATTGATGTGCCATCCTGGATAAGCTGCACTACCTGAGCCACTTGTGTGGGTTGTAGACTCCGTCTCATGCTACCACTAGAGTGAAAGCACCGCCAGCATTCAAAAGTGACCAAAACATCAGCCAGGAAGCATAGGAACTGAGAAGTGGTCTGTGGTCACCACCTGCAGAACCACTCCTTTATTGGGGGTGTCTTGCTAATTGCCTATAATTTCCACCTGTTGTCTATCCCATTTGCACAACAGCATGTGAAATTGATTGTCACTCAGTGTAGCTTCCTAATTGGACAGTTTGATTTCATTAGAAGTGTGATTGACTTGGAGTTACATTGTGTTGTTTAAGTGTTCCCTTTATTTTTTTGAGCAGTGTGTATATATATATATATAGCAAACAAATAAAGTAGCAGCACACCACTAAATGCGCTAAGACTGAGTGAACAGGTAAATGTGTGAACAGGGTCAAATACATGATGCCAAATAATTACTGCAAAGCAGTGAAGAAGCTCTTAGGGCATTTTATTGATCAAAAATATGTTGAGCCCACCTACCAGACGACAAGGTAGCTTCTTATCGGGTGGGACTTACTCTAACATGGAGGGTCCAGCTCCATTGTTACTCTGATTAAAAACACCAAGGGGTGGTGGATGGGCGGGGAGTGCTAAGTTCCAAAGAGGATGCCTGGTCCTCTATATTATACATATAAGCAAAAAACGAAACAGCACTTCCTGAGACAAATCGCAGGTGCAAGCTACCCGGCAATAATATATCAAACAAAGTAGCAGCACACCACTAAATGCGCTAAGACTGAGCGGGTGAATATGTGAACAGGGTCAAATACATGACTCCAAATAATTACTGCAAAGCAGTGAAGAAGCTCTTAGCGCATATTATTGATCAAAAATATGTTGAGCCCACCTACCAGACGACAAGGTAGCTTCTTATCAGGTGGGACCTACTCTAACATGGAGGGATTAACGCCATTGTTACTCTGATTAAAAACACCAAGGGGTGGGGGATGGGCGGGGAGTGCTAAGTTACAAAGAGGATGCCTGTGTGTGGCCTCCACGTGCCTGTATGACCTCCCTACAACGCCTGTGCATGCTCCTGATGAGGTGGCGGACGGTCTCCTGAGGGATCTCCTCCCAGACCTGGACTAAAGCATCTGCCAACTCATGGACAGTCTGTGGTGCAACGTGACGTTGGTGGATAGAGAGAGACATGATGTCCCAGATGTGCTCAATTGGATTAAGGTTTGGGGAACGGGCAGGCCAGTCCATAGCATCAATGCCTTTGTCTTGCAGGAACTGCTGACACACTCCAGCCACATGAGGTCTAGCATTGTCTTGCATTAGGAGGAACCCGGGGCCAACCACACCAGCATATGGTCTCACAAGGGGTCTGAGGATCTCACCTCGGTACCTAATGGCAGTCAGGCTACCTCTGGCGAGCACATGGAGGGCTGTGCGGCCCTCCAAAGAAATGCCACCCCACACCATTACTGACCCAATGCCAAACCGGTCATGCTGGAGGATTTTGCAGGCAGCAGAACGTTCTCCACGGCGTCTCCAGACTCTGTCACGTCTGTCACATGTTCTCAGTGTGAACCTGCTTTCATCTGTGAAGAGCACAGGGCGCCAGTGGCGAATTTGCCAATCTTGGTGTTCTCTGGCAAATGCCGTCCTGCACGGTGTTGGGCTGTAAGCACAACCCCCACCTGTGGACGTCGGGCCCTCATATCACCCTCATGGAGTCTTTTTCTGACCGTTTGAGCAGACACATGCACATTTGTGGCCTGCTGGAGGTCATTTTGCAGGGCTCTGGCAGTGCTCCTCCTGTTCCTCCTTGCACAAAGGCGGAGGTAGCGGTCCTGCTGCTGGGTTGTTGCCCTCCTACGGCCTCCGCCACGTCTCCTGATGTACTGGCCTGTCTCCTGGTAGCGCCTCCATGCTCTTGACACTACGCTGACAGACACAGCAAACCTTCTTGCCACAGCTCGCATTGATGTTCCATCCTGGATAAGCTGCACTACCTGAGCCACTTGTGTGGGTTGTAGACTCCGTCTCATGCTACCACTAGAGTGAAAGCACCGCCAGCATTCAAAAGTGACCAAAACATCAGCCAGGAAGCATAGGAACTGAGAAGTGGTCTGTGGTTACCACCTGCAGAACCACTCTTTTATTGGGGGTGTCTTGCTAATTGCCTATAATTTCCACCTGTTGTCTATCCCATTTGCACAACAGCATGTGAAATTGATTGTCACTCAGTGTTGCTTCCTAAGTGGACAGTTTGATTTCACAGTGTGATTGACTTGGAGTTACATTGTGTTATTTAAGTGTTTTCTTTATTTTTTTGAGCAGTGTATATATATATATATATATATATATATAGTGAGACAGTGACAGGTCTCACGCAGGTTAGAGGCAAGGAAGGGGTGGATAGTTCGGTCCACACCCCTATTCCACCACAGGCGAGACCAGCTGGAAGTAATCAGGCTGGCACAAGGCACCTCCCAGGGTGTCAGCAAGGGGGAACTGTGTTACCTGTAGACAGAAGCCTGAAGGCTCTGTCTGTGTGGTCTCAGCTGTGCAAGGCTGAGGGACCACGAGGCTGGGAGATAGCCTGGAGTTGGGGGACGCAGCAATGCCTGGGAGGGTCGCAGGGCCATAGTCAGGCAGACTACTGAGCCCCAATCCCCCACAAGAAGCAGTGAACTAGAGACAGTGGCCATACTGTGCTCTGGACAGCCAGGAGGCTGTGGGACATTGGCTGACAAAGCCGCACGAGTTCACAGGGTGTGAACTGTGACCTAGGTGAGTCAGGAAACTCTGTGTTAGTTAGAGCCTAGCCGGGCAAGTGTTTATTATTTTATGTGGATGTCACATGTGTTAGGTGAAGCTGCGACTTCATGATGACCTGTATTGGTTGGAGTGTTCACAATAAATGCACAGTTTGGACCTGAAACCTGGTGTCCTAAAGTCGTATCTGTGAGAATGACCCCCAAATAAGAGGCGATCCCTTACAATATATATATATATATATTCTAAATTGAAATACTGACATTTTCACTGTTCACTGAGCACTTACAATAGAGAAACAGTTGCTGTCATTTTCAGCATGGGGCAGATTCAGCAGTCATCTCATTGATATCCTGACACATGGTTACACCTTTAAAACATATAATACAACCATGTACACCAGGCATAATGCAGCTCCTCCTAACTCTCTAACCTTATCTGTCACAGAGCATGCCCATAACACTCCCCTTTAGAAGTCAATGAGTAATTTTCTAACTTTGTTTCCTCATGTCCATTATCTGCTGTAAAGCAAATGTCTTCAAGTGCTGTTGCAGTAATTCAGGCATGATGGCTGTCAGCATAATCATGTAAAGAAAATCTGAAAACTAAAACAGATTGAGAAAATATGATCTGTTAACTTGTTTTAATTATTAAAAGCTATGTGATAATGTATTATTTTAATGTTAATTGCGGTTCACGTGCAAGATAAAAATTAAGATACAAATTCAGTTCTTTGTGTTTAAATGAGATATAGTTGGCAGTTGTACATTTTGCTTCTATTTAGAGTGTATGATCATGTAAAAAGAGATTTTTCTATATGAAGTGTAAAACTCATTTAAAAAAAAAAAATCCTCTGTAGCTACGTTAAATACGTTGTGGTATCGAGTAAAGATTTTAGTTAGAAAATAATGGCTCAATTATAAAATAATGATTCTGAAATCTGAATCTTTCCAGAACTTTATAAAATATATTGTGCATCTTACCATCAAATAACTGCTAGTCACATGAAGAATTGTGAATTTTGTCAAAGTACCATATTACACAGGTTTACATGGACAGCATCTGTCTTTCATATCTACATTTCTCCTTTCTTGCTCTTTGTTTGATAGAGTCACCTTAGTTTTTAAAATTCAAATCATAGTGATTCATGACACTGATACTTGACTTGTCACTTAGCAGGGTCACTTCAATTTACAAGTTCAAATGGCATCTGACCCTGATACCTGTCTGGTAAGTCGTGTTTTTACTAGACATACCAAAGACTGATATTGAGGATGTTGTAATCAGAGTAAGCAAGAGAATAATGTTACAATATTGCACTTGAAAGTGTCTTGTTTATTATTCATATTCAACTACAAGAAAAACTGATCTTTGAAATACTTCACACAAAAAGGCCAATTCTAAGGAAGTTAATAAATGGATTTTCTGATGATATTACCATAATTCAGAAGTAATAATTTTTTTTTCAGTATTTTTAACAACTCTGTGCAGCACTGTTATTTTGATTCTGACAGAGCTTGCTGTGGGTCAGATTACTGACATACTCGATTTATTATTATTATTATTATTATTATTTATTAATATTCCATGAAGAGTTAAGTGTTGTATATTAGGAAGTAATGAGAATTTATTACCTAGCTCACCTAATTGGCCATAGGAGGAATATTGCACTAAATTGGAAATCAGTTAGCCTAAAGCCTGGATTATTTTTGTGAACATGTTGTCAAGGTTGGCATAAAAAAAAACAACAACTTGAATGTGCTTAGAGCAAATGGCAAAAAATGGTTTCCACATTATAGCATGCTTCCTACCCCTATTTATTTTTTATTTTTTTTTCTCTAGCAGGTGGGGAATAAATAAATAATGAATAGAAGAGGGAAAAAGGTGATTATGTCACTGTAATTTTTCCTATAATAATATTTGAAATGGTGTAATTTCTACGACGTTAGAAAAAAAATGAAGAAAAAATTACTGATGTAAAGGACTACAATTCCCACGATTCATCCCCTCTCTTAGAAACCTCCACACCTCTCAATTTACAGCTTCCTGCCTCTCTATTGCAAGGTAATTTTATATTCACTATATTCACACACAACACAGATCTGCTACTGTTTAAAGGGAACGTGTCATCAGAAAATGACCTATTGTTTAAATCACATTTTTATGTTTAACATATTTTTAAAAAGTTTTTTGAGATGTTATGTTTTCATTTTTAATTTAAATATCTATATTAATTTTTGCACTGGCCACTAAGCCTACTAATAGACGCCACTTCTTTGTCTATACAAAACACTTTACTGTATTTATATACCATTCTAATCCTGCCTGTAATGATAAGGAGATATCACCACTATGTATAAGACAGGATCCACCATTCACAGTAGGTGATTAGCAAAGCTTATCTATTCTTCCCTTCTACAATGACCTCTGCACAGGTCACAGAGCATGCCTAGAAAACTCTCCCATAAAAGTCAATGAGGTCCCCTCCTGACCATTGTGTCTATGGACCATGGTGTTGCCGTAAAGCAATTTCTTTTATGTTTTGTTAATGCTGTTAAGAACATCTCAGGCAAGATGGCAGCCCCATAGTCAAGTTCTGAAAACAGAATAAAAAAAATTGAAATCAGAAAATAAAATCAGGTTAGAAAATAGAGTTGCTATCTGGTTTTAACTGGCAGATAAAAAAAAATTGTGACACATTTCCTTTGCTCATGCCTACAACCATATATGTTACTGTAATTCTACATTTCATATGGAGAAATGTACGATTTCCTTTAATTCTACATTTCATATGGAGAAATGTGATATTTCCTTTACCAGTCAGATTCTGTATGACTCCAATGAAACATGACATATTCTATTGGACTTGTAGGAAAGAAGTTGTTCTCCCCTAGAAACACTGCTCTGTACTAAGGGTACTTACTCCTTGATGCCTTTAGGGAATGTATTGTTTAGTTCTGAGGTGGTTCCATCTACTGGGCATTTCAAATATTTGGAAATTGTTTGTAACAGTCCTGCTCAATATATCCCTTTAAATGTGTTTCCTCTTATTGCAGAAGCTCATTAAAAAAGTTAAAACTTTAATTAAACAGCCTTTGATAATGGCGGATTGGATTATCCTGATTAAAATGGTCTTTTTTTCATGTTTTAACAAACTCTCCTGTTTGGATAAATGACAGAGTTTTAAAAAAAAGCCATAAATATAATTTTTGGTTTGTTTATTTAGAAGAGTAAACTGTTAAGATTGAGTTTATCTACTTGTAACATAAATTGAAATTTAAGGGATTCACATTAGGCTATATTATACAGCGGCACAATTGAAGTACCTTAAAATAATAAATGATTTTTGTTAATATGTTTGTAAGGTCTTTAGATAAAGAATTTTACTTATATACAATCTTTCAGCTGTTGGAGACAGGTCAACTAAGTAAGTTGCCCATTAGACAGTTGGACATTTGTAAAATGGCACAAAGGATATAAGTCTTTATGAGGAAGAAAGCAGGGGTTCAGTGTCTATTTTACCACTGTGGGGTAATTCTTTCAAAAAATTCTATAATTCTAATTTAAAGACCTTTTTGGAAGACGAGGGGCATGTTGATTTCACAATTATTTAAAGAGGATAGTAACTTTGTGTTTTTTGACAACAATAATAAATAGGGAGGATAAAGAAGTTTTATTTTATGTGCCCCTACATAAGTTATATTGAACTATGAGTATATTCTACACGGCAACTTAAATGGTCAAGGGATGGAATACCCTTCACCAAGGAGGTTTGTCAATTTTCTTTTTACTTCTCTGATAAATTGATCATAAATTGATCTAATTTAAGGTATTTTCTAGGTTATAGATTATGGAAACGTGGAAACAACTGCACCTGATGTGCTCTATGAATATGATATGACTGATTTTAAAACATAATGAGGAGGAATGTGAACAGGTTACTATCAATTTGAGAAAGTTAGAACAGAATTAAGAACACATTTATCTGAAAACCAAACCAAATGTAAAAAAAAAAATGGAGAAGAAATTGACTATACAAGCTGATATCAATGAGAGAAAAATGTTTCTGAGGGATAAACAAGATTCTGAAAGTGGCAAGGTATTTGACTGGAGAATGAGAAGAAAAAAGAAGTAGAGAACTATGAAGAAAATAACAATTATTGAACAGCAGATTCCAAATCCAGTGCTTCAGATGTTAATGAAGGAGCATCTAAGTCTACTTTCACACTTGTGAGATCCGTTCATGGCTCTAACAAGCAGTCCAAAATGGATCAGTTTGCATTCTAATGCATTCTAAATGGATAAGGATCCGCTCAGAATGCATCCGTTTGCATCAGTTCAGTCTCCATTCCACTTTGGAGACGGATACCAAAATGCTGCTTGCAGCGTTTTGGTGTCAGTCTGATGAAACTGAGCCAAATGGATCAGTCCTGCCACACAATGTAAGTCAATTGGGACGGATCAGTTTTCACTGACACAATCTGGCACATTAGAAAACGGATCCGTCCTCCATGGACTTTCAATGGTGTTGAAGACGGATCCTTCTTGGCTATGTTAAAGATAATACAAATGGATCCATTCTGAACGGATGTAGACGGTTGTATTATCTGAACGGATTCGTCCATGATAGATCCGCACAGAACGCGACTGTGAAAGTAGCCTTAGAAAACAGAATAAGCATCATCAGAAAAATCTGACCCTTTCCCTTTAAGAAATGGATCCAATGAGGCCGAGGAAGGTGAAATAAGAATAACAAAAGGAAACAGTAACTTACACATATTGGGGGGAATTTATCATGATGTAAATATTTGAAGTCAGTTTTGCTTGAGTCTGTGTTGGAGTACTTTATACCAAATGTTGCATGTTGTTTGATATATTTGTCTCATCCTTAAGCCTAACACTTTTGTCTAGAAAATCTCCTCCAGTTTTCTTACTCCACCTTCCTACTTGTAGAGTGAGACTGTGACTTTAAAAAAAAATCTCAATGATAAATCTGGAGTGAAACTCATTAACATAGCTAACCATGCCCAGTTTTCCATCCACATAACAAAACTGGAGTCAGGGTGTATAAATGCAAAAACTCGCAAAATTTTTGCGTAAGGGAGTGCAAAAAGTCAGAAAATAGGGCAAGTTTTTTAACTCACAATTTTGGGGTGAAAGCGTGATAAATCAGGGCAATTAAGTTCTAATGATTTGCAGACACCTGCATACAATCTGGGGATACCTAGCTCTAGTGAATTACAAGAACAAATACTCCTCAACATTTTTTTATTTGATTAATTTGACTAGTGATGTATTAAATAATGATTGTATTCCTTTATTGTTAAAAGGATTAAATTAAATTGAATTTGATGGCATTGTGTTTGAGATTGATTTGTTTAAATCTATATGCAAATTGTTGCTATACAAAACATATGGGATATTGTAAAATCAAGGAAAGAAGGAGAGATACCAGCTTTATTGTGTCCATTGGGTTTCAGAGTAAATAGTTCCATGGGCACCATGGATATTAGTAGTGTGGAACTACTAGCTAATGCAGACAGTACAATGGAAAGTGCACAAACGATGGAAGTAGTGGAAGTACAGACCTTTACAGGAGGTGTTTGGTCCACTGTAAAACCTTGTTTGTCGGGTTGTAGCAGTTTACACACTTTTTCTATCTAGGTATTAAAAGAGATAAAATCTATGAAATATCCAGTACCTCATGCCAATTTGTGTATTGGGGAGAAAAAAGCATTGGATGAGTTTAGATCTAAGGAGAATATTGTGATTAAGCCAGCTGACAAGAGCGATAATATAGTTCTCATGACTAGGGATTAATATGATTGCAGTAAAGGACCGACACTCGCTGTTCGTAGTCTTGAAAATATTCTCTTTATTGCCACATTCTATATCTATGACGCATTTCGGAGCAAACTGTGCCCATGTCAAACAGTAAAGAAATCACCATACACAAGGATTTAAATAACCCGCCTAACAATCAAGTGCTGACATCATGTAGTTATGACAACCTACACAAACTAAACAAAAAAATTAAAGCAAAAACATAATAACATTAAAAAGTCTTTGCCTTTCCAAAGTAGAATTCTTCTTTCTAATATGTATAGTAGCTTCGATTTTGCTGCTTAAAATAATAATACAAACCGAGAGAGAAACCTTACAAGCAAGGAATTATAGAAAGCTGCTCAACTCATAGTCGCGATTCAGACCCAGTGGCTCCAAGGTTTGGAGCCGGTGGCTCCAAAAGGCCTCACGTTTCATCAATTATTTCTGATGATCACCGCCACGTCGTGGTTGTGCTACACTCTCGATGATTTGAAAACGTAGTTGCGCTATAGTATGTTGTTTTTTTTCATGAAAATGATAAGGGACAGGTAAAAGTAAATTTCCTTTCCTAATCGTGGATTTCTGCTTATAAGATCTATCTTTCATAAGGGTAGATGTTTCGCCGACATATATTAAGCCGCAGGGACATTTGAGGATGTAGATGACAAACGTGCTATCGCAAGTAAAAAAAAAACACATATAGGTATTTGTTCACCTGACTGTGGACGGTGTACATATTTACCCTTTATTACACTGGAACAATGGACACATCCTAGGCATGAAAAAAGTGCTGCATCTACTAGTAGAGAGGACACTTTCTTTAAATTCCAATTTGTTACTTCCTATATTAGCCCTGATAATTCTATCCCTAATATTTTCTGTTCTTTTATAACAAATCATAAAAAAAAAAAATATTAGCACCAGATTGAAGAGTTTCATAACCCTCCAATAATTTGTTATAAAAGAACAGAAAATATTAGGGACATGTGCACCTCCATGCTACACCTGCAGTGCGGACTGATTTGCAGTGCGGACATATTTCATAGGGATTAATGAGTCAGAGTTGTTCAGACAATTAAATAATACATCCAACTATAAGGGTTTGCAGGGTAATCCCACTGGTAAATATCAAAGTTAACTGCAGACATTATTACAGAAGCCAGTAGAATGTGGTATACTCTCTAGGAGGATGGAAGAAATTTCCTTTACATCCAAAAAAAAGCAAGCTAGTATTTCATTCCAAAAGTTCATATGTCTGTTACTTAACATACATACATGTGGATACACAACATACATACTAGAGTTGAGCGGACACCTGGATGTTCGGGTTCGACGGGTTTGGCCGAACTTCACAAAAAAGTTCTTTGAGCACTAAAATGGCTGTAAACATGTCATGGAAAGGGCTAGAGGGCTGCAAATGCCAGCAAAATGTGGTTAAGAGCATGGCAAGTGCTCTGCAAACAAATGTGGATAGGGAAATGACTTTAAATAACATAAAATATGTAAAAATAAAAAATAATAATCTTGATCTAGGAGGACGAGGTCCATATGGAGTAGGAGGTTGAGGAGGCAGTGGATGTGGCGGTGTAGGTGGAAGCGGTGGTGGAGGAGGAGGTAGCCTACACTGCTTTTTGGTTTTAAATTTATTTATATTTTTTTAAATTAGGGTACACCCCAAAACATTTGGAAATATAACCTGAGATAACCCCCTCCAGTCATGCTAAACACACGTTCAGACAATACACTGGCTGCAGGGCAGGCCAGCACCTCCAAGACGTAAAGTGCAAGCTCAGGCCATGTGCCCAATTTGGAGACCGAGAAGTTGCAGGGGCTGACCCCTGTCAGTCAGTTCGTGGGAGTGTGCACACATACTGCCCCACCATGTTGCATGTCCCTCTGATGTTCATGATCCAATTGGATATCTGCTCTATCAACTTTCGATGTTCTTTTCTGCGCCTACCATGTTGATCACAGTTAGCGGCCAATCAGGGTTCCACACCGGAGAGGGAGCTTGAGAAAGAGAGATCACATCCAAGGGAGATCAGTGGATGAAATTTAATTGTGATCGAGTGGAAATGTGGGACATATTATTAAAGCAGAAGAATTGAAGGAAAGGAGGGGGGGCGCGGTAATTACCCACTCCCGACTCGGGGAGGTAGTGACGATAAATAACAATACAGGACTCTTAAGATGCCCTGTTATTTGAATGATTAATAAAAAAAAATATAGGGAATGTCACTGGGGTATTTAGGATTTGGAAACGTTAGCCAGGAGAAACGTTGCCGCTTTGTTGACTGTAGATAACTTCTGCCTGATCGCACGTCCCTGTGACGTCCACGATCCATTTGGATATCTTCTCTATCAACTTTCGATGTTCTTTTCTGAGCCTCCAATGTTGATCACGGTTATAAACGAATCAGGGTTCCACACCGGAGAGGGAGCGTAAGAAAGGGAGACCTCATCCAAGGGAGGTCAATGGCTGCAATGGGATGGAGCGGAAATATGGGATGGAAAAGGGTCGAATGAAAGGGCCAATTAAAGACAAATTTTAGAAATTTAAGTCCCTGTCACCTATGCAGAGCAGGGGTTTTTCATCGCCAGAAATAAGTTAATGTTACCCACCAATGGAAGAGATTATTTTTTTAAATTTCGGTCCCTGTCACATATGCAGAGCAGGGGTTTGTTTATTCAAGACAAAAATTGTAAAATGTCACCCAAGAATGTAACAGAAAAATTTGTGAAATTTATTAAGCTGTCTACTTGGTAGAGCAGGGGTATATCACAGTCAAAAATCGGTGAATTTCACCCAAAAATGTAACAGACAAATTAGTTTTTTTTTTTTACCTGTCTACAAGGTATAGCAGTGGTATATCACACCCAAAAATTCGTGAATTTCACCCGAAAATGTAACAGACAAATTCGTGATTTTATTTTACCTGTCTACTAGGTATAGCAGTAGTATATCATGCCCAAAAATTGGTGAATTTCACCGGAAAAAGTAACAGAAAAATTAGTGAAATGACATAAAAGAAAATAAAATACGTGCAAATAAAAAAAATATTTGATTTATGAGGTGGAGGTCCATATAGATTAGGAGTGTGAGGAGGCGGTGGACGTATCAGTGTAGGTGGAAGCGGTGGTGGAGGAGGACGACGTAGCCAACACTGGTTTTTGGTTTTATTTTTATTTTTTTAATAAGGGTACACTCCAAAAGAGTGTGAAATATCCAAAATACAAGAATCAGCAATTGACCTTTCTTGGTTTTTGTGGCGTCTACTCCACTGCAGCTCGTGCTTTGCACTGAGATGCCTGGTCATGCAGGTTGTGCTCAGGTTGAGAACGTTTATGCCTCACTTCAGGCTCTGATTGCACAGTGTGCAAACCACTCATGTCTTGTCGTCAGCACATTGTCTGAAGAACTGCCACACCAGGGAACTCCTTGGAGCTGGCTTTGGTGTGCTCGGTCCCTTGCTGTGGTGGGCAGTAGAAGGCATACTGTCTAGGGGATGGCCGCTCCGCTTTTGCACCCTGCTCCCTCTTCTGCTGTGCTTGTGGCTCTGTGCGACCACCCCCTCTTTCTCCGAACTACACAGGTCATTTGCATGGTCTTGATTCCATGTGGGGTCAAGGACCTCATCGTCCTCCACATCATCTTCCACCCTGCCCTTCTTGTCGGTCTGCACACTGCAGAAAGCCACAGCAGTTGGCACCTGTGTTTCGTCATCATCCGAGACGTGCTGCGATGCTCCTCCCATGTACTCATCTTGAAACATAAGTGGTTGGGCATCAGTGCACTCAATCTCTCCCACTTCTGGGGCAGGGCTAGGTGGGTGACCCTGGGATACCCTGCTAACAGAGTCATCAAAAAGCAGAAGAGACTGCTGCATGACTTGGGGCTCAGACTGCTTGGCTGATTTGCAGGGGGGTGAGGTGAAAGATTGATGGACATCAGCTGCAGGTGCCAACTTTGATCTTTCAGCAGGAGACTGGGTGGGAGACAATGTGAAGGAACTGGAGGCACTGTCAGCAACCTAATCTACTATCGCCTGTACTTGTTCAGGCCTCACCATTCGCAGAGCCGCATTAGGCCCAACCAAATACCGCTGCAGGTTCTGTCGCCTACTCGCACCTGAGGAAGGTGTTTCCCTTGCCGGGTAGCTGGCACAGATCGACCACGTCCTCTCCCTGCAACAGGAACTCCACCAGCACCACCACAACTGGGTCCATGTCCCTTATTTGACACTCTCCTCATATTTCTCAAATTTAAGATCTTGACCAAAATGGGTATTTTTTTAATAACAGAATAGAACAACAGTATCTAACACGTGTATCTCACAATGACAGATGCAGCAAAGGCTGCAAATTAAGATTTTTGCCCTGAACGGGTGTTTTTTTTAATAGCAGAATAGAACAACAGTATCTAAAGGGTGTATCCCACAATGAAAGATGCAGCAAAGGCTGCAAAATTAAGTTTTTTGCCCTAAATAGGTGTTTTTTTTAATAGAGTAGAACAACAGTATCTAAAGCGTGTATCTCACACGTACAGATGCAGACAAGGCCGCAAATTAAGATTTTTGCCCAAAATGGGTGTTTATTTAATACCAGAATAGCATAGCAGTATGTTTTTTTTTAATTAATAGCAGAATAGAACAACAGTATCTAAAGGGTGTATCTCACAATGACATATGCAGTAAAGGCTGCAAAATTAAGATTTTTGCCCTAAATGTGTGTTTTTTTTAATACCAGAATATGACAGCAGTATATAACGATTGAATTTCACACGTACAGATGCAGACAAGGCCGCAAATAAAGTATTTTGCCCTAAATGGGTGTTTTTTAAAACCCAGAAAATTAAATCTGTATTTCTAGCTTAAATTGCACACTGACTAATGCGGCAGAGGCCCCAGATGGAGGGTATTGCAAAAAATTTGTGTTTTTTAAAACCCAGAAAATTATTGAAGTATTTCAAGCTTGTTTTAATTGAAGTACTTCAAGCTTTTGCAGCCTTTTTTTAAAACCCAGAAAATTATAGCTGTATTCCTATCTTAAACTGCACACTGACTAATGCTGCAAAGGCACCAGCAGAAGGATATTGCCAAAAATGTGTGTTTTTTTTTAAACCCAGATTATTATTGCAGTATTTCAAGCTTGGATTTCAATTTCACAAAAGCACATATGCAGTGCTGGTGCACTGAGCTTGCATAAATAGGCCGCCGCCGCCCACCTAACTAACAGACTAATAAAAGTTTTTTTTCTCTGTCACTGGGCTAAGGGCAGGGTAAAAAGATTGTGCACTGCATCCACACAACAAAATCTATGTAGATCGCTGAGTTCAATTGCAGTTCTGATTAAAGTTTCTTTTCTATTCTCTCCCTCACAGCAGCAGCATCCTCTCCCTACACTAAGCACAGCAGAGTGATGTGCAGCGCTACGTGACTCCAGCTTATAAAGAGGCTGGGTCACATGCTGCACTTGCCAATCACAGCCATGCCATCAGTAGGCATGGCTGTGATGGCTTCTAAGGGCACAGAGTTAAACGCTTGTTGATTGGCTGCTCTGCAGCCTTTTAAAAAGCACCAATAAATCGCCGAACACTGAACCAGAACTTTTACTGAAATGTTCGAGTTCGGGTCTGGGGTCCAAAAATCCTAAAGTTCGGCTCAACCCCAATACATACACATAGGTTTTTTCCTGGAACCATTATTAAACTATATTTGCTGTTAACACCGATCCTTAGGGATATACCTTCATATATAAAAGATAACACCACATTTCTGCATCATTTGAGTGAGATTACCTTATAAGAGGATTACAAACTGGCTACTATGGATGTAGAAAGCCTTTATACATTAATACCTCAAGAGCTGGGTGCGCATGTATTCTGTAGAGTCTTGGAAACCATATGGAAAAGTTATGCTTATGTGGAATTCATCAAGCAGGTATTGTCATTTATTCCTTCACACACTGCATTTCTATTTGACAACAGTTGGCACAACCAAATAACTGGCACAGCGATGGGTATTCCTGTCGCATGCACTTTTGCTAACATATTTTTGGCTGTTTTTGAAGGTAGACATACCTTTTTAACACAGGATCCTTATGTACAGTATATGAAAACATTTTTATGTTTTATTGATGATTTTTTTCATCATATGGTCAAGAGATGAGTAACAGTTTGAGAGTATTGTTGATTACTTAATTAGAACGAATGATATGAATATAAAATTCACATTTAAATTTGGTGTTGCTCAGGTGGAATTTTTGGATGTTAACCTCCTACAAGACCGGGCCAGTTTCTGTTCTTTCATTTTAGTTTTTTAATCCTGGCTTTCCACACCCATAACTATTTTAAATTTTTCCATTCACAAGTTGTACTTTCTAATGGCACCATTTACTGTTGCATACAATGTAGTTTGAAGCGGAAAAAAAATTCTAATTCTTGTGGGACGACCTTTCATTTTTATTAATACCAATTTATATGGGGGGAACAACTTTTGATCACTTTTTATTCCATTTTCTTGGGGAGATAAAAGTGACAAAAAAAATTGCAAATTGGCTAATTTTGATGTTTGTAATATTTTCATACTCTAATAGTATGGACATTTTTATATGCGGAAATGCCTATTATTTTTATTCTTTGTTTATTTGTATTTCAATTTTGAATAGCAGGTGATTTGAATTTTTTTTATTTCTTTATGTTTTTAAAAGCTTTACAATTCTTTATTTTACATTTTTAAAAGTTGCCCTAAGAAACTTGTGCATACAATCATTAGATTGCTTCTCTCATAGACTCCAATAGAAACATAACATAGAAACATAGAATGTGTCGGCAGATAAGAACCATTTGGCCCATCTAGTCTGCCCAATATGCTGAGTACTATGGATAGCCCCTGGCACTATCTTATATGAAGGATGGCCTTATGCCTATCCCATGCATGCTTAAACTCCTTCACTGTATTTGCAGCTACCACTTCTGCAGGAAGGCTATTCCATGCATCCACTACTCTCTCAGTAAAGTAATACTTCCTGATATTACTTTTAAACCTTTGCTCCTCTAATTTAAAACTATGTCCTCTTGTAGAAGTTTTTCTTCTTTTAAATATTCTCTCCTCTTTTACCTTGTTGATTCCCTTTATGTATTTAAAAGTTTCTATCATATCCCCTCTGTCTCGTCTTTCTTCCAATGCATCCCAAATGGTTGTTTATCAACTTGAGAGACTCCTATAAATGTCCTAAATGTGATATGGCTGGGGCAGATTGGTTCCACTTGATGTGTAGATGCCCGGTATTGGTAGATGGTTTTAGATTGCATTATTACTAAGTGTGGAAATAACATTCGATTAGATCCAGGTCTTAGGGGAAGTGTTGGGGTCATCTTGTACTCAGGCCTAAGTTGCATCTGTTTATAAGTTATTTTTAGCATGAGCTATATAAATGAGTATATATATATATTATGACACAGTGAGAGGTTTGGTCTGGGAAAACAGGTATTTTCCTCCCAGCATGTGCTGCTGGGCTGATTTACAGCCAGGTAAGGTCAAATACTGGACCGGATTTTAAATGCCGGTCCGGGTTTTGGCAGCACCTGGCTGTCCTTAAATTGGCAGCTGGTCTCATAGAAACATAGAATATGTCGGCAGATAAGAACCATTTGGCCCATCTAGTCTGCCCAATATACTGAATACTATGAATAGCCCTTGGCCCTATCTTATATGAAGGATGGCCGTATGCCTATCCCATGCATGCTTAAACTCCTTCACTGTATTTGCAGCTACCACTTCTGCAGAAAGGCTATTCCATGCATCCACTACTCTCTCAGTAAAGTAATACTTCCTGATATTACTTTTAAACCTTTGCCCCTCTAATTTAAAACTATGTCCTCTTGTAGCAGTTTTTCTTCTTTTAAATATCCTCTCCTCTTTTACCTGTGCCATGTCTCTGTGTTGGGATCTGGGAGCCTTGTGTCTGGATGAAGGCTTGCTACCTGTTTGGCGTGAAAACAGGTTGGTGCTGCTATGAGCAAGGACTCTTTGAGGCAGAATTGCTTCATGGTGTGTATTACCACCAACACCGTAAGGTAACTTTTTTGTTTGAATATGACTGCTTGTTTTGTCACTTGCCTAAAGTGTGAATAAAACACTGAACTATTTGATCCAAAGAACTTGTTGTTGTCTCTATACTGCGTACGCTAATCCTGTCTACCACAGCTGTATTACAACCAGTGCCCAGCAAAAAAATGGAGGCTGTTGTGAAGGCCCTCATGGAGGCTAATCTGCAGCAGCGAGAGACAAACCTGCAGCAACGCGAGGCTAATAAGCAGCAGCAGGAGACTAAACAGTTGCTGCTACAACACGTGATGGCTTTGCAGACAGCAGGAGCAACCCCGAGCGTCCACGATGCCCGGAAAGCAGTCCGTGCCGCGATTCCTAAGATGACCCCCACAGACGACATCGAAACCTACCTGGCAATGTACGAGAAAGTGGCCATCAGGGAAAAGCTACGCCGTGACCATTGGGCTGAGGTCGTCGCTCCATTCCTGGCATTCGATTCGCAGCGGGTGTATTGCGACTTGCCTGACGATCAAGCGCCCGACTACCAAAAAGTAAAGGGTGAGATTTTGGCAAGACTGAGTGTGAATGTGTTGGTCCAGGTCCAGCAGGTACATCAGTGGGGGTTTAAGCCGCCTGAGCCTGGGATGACCCAATATTATGACTTACTCCACCTCTTACAAAAGTGAATAGGGTAAATGAAAAGATCAGTGGAGCGCCAGATAGCAAACGGTAATGCGGACGTTCAATCTATGAATTACTATTACCAGAATTGATATTATGAAATTAGGGTTAAAATTAGGTGCTATTACGCAGTGTTCTATGGATGCACATACTGAATAAAAACAATATGTGAAAACAATATATATATATTATTACTAACGCAATATTGTGCTCCAATTAAAAGCATGCATCCATATGAGTTTTTACTCACTTTACTAGGGGGGGTGGCGCAAGATAAAAGTCAAGACACTTGACGCCATAACCCCCCCCCCTTCGCGGAGATAGCCTGTAGAATGTTAGATATCCTCGCGGTCCTTCGAATAGATGACCCGGTGGACTCCAACTATTAAGCAAGGTATCCTTTAATAAACGTGTTGAGCTGACCTTAAAGGATACCTTGCTTAATAGTTGTTTCTACAGGCGATCTCGGCGAGGGGGGGTTTATGGCGTCAAGTGTCTTGAGTTTTATCTTGTGGTGAAGTGAGTAAAAACTCATATGGATGCACGCTTTTAATTGGAGCACAATATTGTGTTAGTAATAATATATATATATATATATTGTTTTTACATATTGTTTTTATTCAGTATGTGCATCCATAGAACACTGCGTAATAGCACCTCATTTTAACCCTATTTTCATAATATCAATTCTGGTATTAGTAATTCATAGATTGAACGTCCGCATTACCATTTTCTACCTGGCCCTCCACTGATCTTTTCATTTACCCTATTCTCTTGTTACGGCCTGCTAGTCAGAGTCCTGTTGTGTGAGCAGCCTCTCGTTATTGGCTTTTCTCTTGGTTTCTTCTTTGGTACTTCCTGGCGCCTCAAATCCCCCCACTTCCGCTTTCTCCTCTGCCACCCTATTACCTCCACCCCCCTTTTCCCTCCCCTTTTCCTCCCCCCCAGTTTTCTCTCCACCCCTTCCCACCACTCTCTACTTTCTTCTCCCCCTTTGTCCTACCATCTTTTTCCATCTGCCAGCATTTCTTACCTGTCCCAACCCATTATTTTATTCCCACCCCAATTGCCGCTCCTTTTTTCCACATTTTTTGTCTTACAAAAGTGGCTACAGCCTGATGTGCCGAGTCTCCCTGCTATGCTGGATAGACTATTAGCTGATATGTTCTGGAGGGCTTTGCCATACCCCCTCCCGCACTAGATCGGTCAGGTGTCTCCTGGCAATGCCCTTGATATGGTGGACCTGGTAGAAAGCTATGAAGCTACCAGGAATCTAAAGGAGGGTTCTGCTGGGAGGGGGGGTCGTCAAACCCTGGAAATCTCCACCCAGGTCCAGAGATTTGAACCGATAAAAACCCGCCCGGGATGTACCCACGGCGGACCTGGCTCCGATAGTCTGCTGGCGGTGTCAGGAGCCTGGCCATGTAAGGGGTGACTGTCCCCATCGGGTTGAGCCCATGGATACTAACTATGGCTACCGTCAGTCACTATATGCCAGGAGGCTGTGTGCAACAGGTACCCCAGAGTCTCTAGATCACTTGTGCCAGGTGGAAGTGGGAGACATTCCGGCGGAGGCTCTGCTAGACTCAGGGAGTTTTGTGACCCTAGTAAGGGCTACCCTGGTGTGGTCCACTGAGTATACTGGCCGGAAAGTCGTGTTGATGTGCATCCACGGAGACTTAAAAGACTACCACACCGCGCTGATGTCTCTAACCACGGTGGTCGGTAGATGGACCCACGAGGTGGCTGTCACCACAAATCTACATTGTGAACTTATAATAGGGAGAGACTTCCCGGGATTCCCGGCACTGTGGCCTGCTATGAGAGTGACTGATACCCATGAGACAGGGGTAACCCTGGAAGAGTGGCCCGACTCAGGGGGGAGACCAGAACCTTGGGAACCTGAGACCGAAGGGCCAGCGGTAGGGGTGAACGCCACTTTGGTGGAAGAGGGGGAGACAACCCCGCTAAGTGTGATGGTGGGAGACGTGGAGGACTTGCCGTCAGGTCCTGAATTGGCAGACCTCTCCAGGGATAATTTTGGTACCGCCCAACAGCAGGACCCAACCCTATCCCGCGCCTGGGAAAATGTGTTAATAGTAGATGGTGAACCACAACAACCTGGGACAGAGTCAGTTTTTCCCCGTTTTATGGTTCATTAGGATATGTTGTATTGGATAAACCAACTACGGGGTGAGCTTATCGAACAATTGGTGGTCCCCAAGGCTTATTGCAAGCTTGTGTTAGATATAGCCCACCAACACGTTCTCGGGGGTCACCTGGGGCTGCAGAAAACCCAGGATCGTATTCTACAGCGGGTTTTACTGGCCCAGCATATTCAAAGAAGTGGAAGAGTTTTGTAAGTCTTGCCCGACCTGCCAGATAACTAGCCCCCAGCCACATTTCCGTAGTCCCCTACTACCTCTCCCAATTATCGAAGTACCATTGGACCGAATAGCTATGGACCTCATAGGCCCAGTACCGAAGTCCGCCAAAGGGCATCAACACATCTTAGTCATTGTAGACTACGCTACTCGGTACCCGTAGGCGGTGCCACTGTGAAATACCTCAGCCAAACTCATAGCTAAGGAGTTAATGGAGATGTTTTCCCGAGTAGGACTACCTAAAGATGTTCTGACCGACCAAGGGACCCCTTTTATGTCCAAGGTGATGAGGGAACTCTGTAAGTTGCTGTACATAAAACAACTACAGACTTCCGTTTACCATCCGCAAACGGACAGTCTGGTAGAACAGTTTAACCAAACATAAAAAAATATGTTGAAAAAGGTAGTGTCTAAAGATGAGACGGACTGGGACCTCCTTCTGCCCTATCTCATGTTCGCAGTGCGAGAGGTACCCCAGGCCTCTACTGGGTTCTCGCCCTTTAAACTTCTATATGGCAGACACCCTCGCAGTCTCTTGGACGTGGGAACAACAACCCACTCCACATAAAAGTGTCATTGAGTACGTTACCCAGATGTAAGATAGGATAGAGACAGTGTTGCCTCTTGTTAGGGAGCATATGGAGGCAGCTCAGCGAGCCCAAAGTCGGGTCTATAATCGGCAGGCTCAGGTCCGGATCTTTAACCCGGGTGATCTGGTTTTGGTTCTGGTGCCGACTGTGGACAGAAAGTTCCTGGCTAGGTGGCAGAGGCCCTATGAGGTACTCGAGAAAATTGGAGATGTAAACTACAAGGTACACCAGCAAGGGCGGCGAAAGCCGGAACAGGTTTACCATGTGAATTTACTCAAACCGTGGAAAGATAGGGAAACCTGTACAGAAGGCAGCCCGCGGACAGGTTTTCTAGGAGAAGAGGCACCGGCTCCTCTGAAGCAAGAGAGGCGGCTGCCACAGTAAAAATTGCTGACAGCCTCTCCTCTAAACAGACTCAGTTCGTTAGTCGGAACACGGATGTGTTCTCGGAACTCCCTGGACGCACTTCCATAATCCAGCATGACATTGTCACTGAGCCTTTAATCAAAAGTTCGATTAAAACCATACCGGGTACCCGTGGCTCGGCGACAAGCCATATCAGAGGAGGTGCAGCTAATGTTGCAGCTAGACGTCATTGAGGAGTCAAAAAGTGAGTGGGACAGTCCTATAGTATTGATACCCAAGTCGGACGGGACGTTGCGATTTTGTAATGACTTTCAAAAACTTAACGAGGTTTCCAAATTTGATGCGTATTGCATGCCCCAGGTGGATGAGCTCATCGAGAGGTTAGGACAAGCCAGGTATTTTTCTGTTTTGGACCTCACGAAAGGGTACTGGCAGGTTCCCTTAATGGATTCTGCCAAAGCGAAAACTGCCTTCATCACACCTGAGGGGCTGTATCAATATAAAGTCTTACCCTTTGGTCTGATGGCACCCCCGCCACTTTTCAGCGACTAAGGGACATTTGCTTCATCCACATCGTCGGTACGCTTCGGCTAATTGGATGATATTGTCATCCACAGTACTGACTGGGAAAGTCACCTACCCAAAGTGCAGGCTGTAGTGGACTCCCTTTGGAAAGCATACCTAACCACTAACCCCAAAAAAGTGTGATAGGGTTAGAAAAGACTAAGTACCTGGGGTATGTCATTGGGCGCGGAGTCATCAAACCCCAAGTGAACAAAATAGAGGCGATACGGAATTGGCCCCGACCTGTCACCACTAGGCAAATAAAGTAATTCCTGGGAATGATGGGCTATTGATGAGTGATGAGTGGCAGGGGCAATATTCGAATTTGTGATATTTCACGAATATTTGGTAGAATGGTTGGCACGGCAGAACATTACAATAGCTTTATATGCAGATAGAGTGCTCCAATATATTCGTGATTGCGAAATCGTCACTAATGATGCGAAAATTTTGGCACAATGCGTGTAACTTCACATTTTAACAGATCTGACTACTTATTAGTGATTGGTGCACTAAGTATTGTTGTGAACTTGTGATATCACAGCACTATTTATGTAGCATGTATGTATGGACAGCAGAACCAGCTACACTATATCACTATCTAAAATACACTGACTATCTCCCACTAACTATCTGTATTATATATATAAGCTAACTAACTAACTAACTAACTAACTAACTAACTATCTAATGTAATGACACAGGAACAGAGAGCATAGCAATAACACTGCTGTCTCTCTCAGATCTGCAAAATACTGCATAAAAGGACTGCTGGGGAGGTTCTTATATAGTAAGGGGTTGGAAACTTTCCTTTTGGTTGCTAGGGATGTTGTTAAGCTCAGACAAAGACATTGCAGCCTTCTTATTGCCCACAAGCAAGAAGGGAGGTTACTGATGAAAAAAAAATCTAGAATATTCGAAATTACGAATATATATCACTATATTCTAAATATTTGTGAATTCTCAAAGTGCCGATATTCGCGATTAATATTCGCTATTCGAATATTCACGCCCAACACTAGCTATTACATGAGGTTTGCTCCCCACTTTGCTACTCTAGCCGCACCCTTCACAGGACTCTTGAAGGGACACAAGTCAATGATGGTTCGCTGGGATGATCGAGAGGAAGTGGCTTTCTCCGCTTTGAAGTCGTCCCTGTGCGGGTCCCCGGTTTTAGTGACACCCGACTTCAACCTGGTATAGTATAGTGGAGAGAGATTGCCTGGCTATCAAGTGGGCACTAAAATCTCTCCGCTATTATTTATTGAGATGAAAATTCCACCTGGTGACTGACCACTCCCCTCTCAAGTGGATGAGCCAGGTCAAGGACAGAAATGCCCGGGTCACCCGTTGGTTTCTCTCCCTACAAAACTTTACGTTTTTGGTGGAACACAGGGCAGGCCGGTTACAGGGAAACTCGGATGCCCTGTCCCGAGTACACTGTCTGGCGTGTGTTCACCCCCTCAGGGTTGAACAAAGGGGGGGGGGGTATGTGACACAGTTTGGTCTGGGAAAACAGATATTTTCCTCCCAGCATGTGCTGCTGGGCTGATTCACAGCCAGGTGAGGTCAAATGCTGGTCCGGGTTTTGGCAGCACCTGGCTGTCCTTAAATAGGCAGCTGGGCTAAGAAGCCATGTCTCTGTGTTGGGATCTGAGAGCCTTGTGTCTGGATGAAGGCTTGCTACATGTTTGGCGTGAAAACAGGTTGGTGCTGCTATGAACAAGGACTCTTGCAGGCAGAATTGCTTCATAGTGTGTATTACCACCAGATAACTTTTTTGTTTGAATATGACTGCTTGTTTTGTCACTTGCCTAAAGTGTGAATAAAACACTGAACTGTTTGATCCAAAGAACTTGTTGTCTCTATACTGCGTCCGCTAATCCTGTCTACCAGAGCGAGTCCCCACTATATATATTTATATATATATATATATATATATATTTATTAATGGTGTAATTTGTTTCTTTTTTTCTGTACGTTTTTATTTTCAATAATAAAAAAGGATACTTATTTATGTGCTTGAGCCCTAAGTGTAATTTGTAATCCAATAAAGTACTCTATCTATGTCTGTCTGTCTACCTACCTCAAGAGAATCACGGCACTCCCAAATATTCCAGTAAGGATTTTCTTTATTTACCCATAGATGCAAATATGTGACATTTTATGTGACAGCTAATTCAGTTGGGTTTTTTCAAGAGTGGCTTTCAAAAACAACATTGAGTGAGCTGAACTGTTGCATCTATGGATGATTTGGGAGTGTTGTAATCTGTCTGTCTAATATCAGTCCATCTGTATGTCTAATATCTATCTTTATGTATTGTGTGTTTTCAGAAAAGCTGAGACTAAAGGAGCATTTACACTGTTTAATTGGTGGACAGATTACCGGGAACGAACTTTCGTACAAACGTTTGCTCCCAATAATCTGCCCATGTATAGGTGTCGCCAATCACCCGCTGCTTGTTCATCAGGTGAGATGATCTTTAGTACAGACACTTCATTCATTGTTTCAAAGAAGCAGATTGTGTTGTGTAAACAGATCCGCTGCTCAGGATCAATGAAATTGTATGAGGATGAGCGATAGCATAAGCCATTGCTCGTCCTTATACAGTGGAGACAATAGCTACATGTAATTGTAGCTCATACCTCCACTGACAAGCAGACAGTTATCAGGAAGGAGTGCTTCCTTCTAGATACTTGTCTGCTATGTGGCACAGTAAAAATGTGCCTTAATGCAACAGTCAGTTTACTCCCTTTCTACAATATCGCTGTATTCACAGTTATGACCAATATTGTAATGCTATTAAACAATTATTTAATGATATTGAAGGTTTCCATTGCAATCCAGTTCATTTGCTGCACTTAAAATGAATGTAACATATAAAATGCCATTCCATCTGGTCCTGGGTGAGAATTATTACATACACAGAAAAATATTAAATAAATGAATCATGTGTTCATAAGTGACATTAGTTGTATCTGATTACAATTATTAACCTAAAAAACTGAATGAATTAATAAATATCATACTTCCTCCTTTACATGAAAACTATAACACATTAAGAAAATGTTTATTTTATACTATTGATGTAAAAAAGGACAGTGTTTGGCACCAGAGGTAAAGTGTGCTGTGAGACTGTGTGATGTGCCTGAGAAATCTGTCTGAACAATCCCTTACAAATATCCCTGTAAGATTAAAAATGTCAAAGGCTCCAGTAATAAGAACATACTGTCAATAAAATCATGAGCTTTCAAACAATTTTATTAGCAGATTGTTGAAAAAAAATACAATACCTAGAAACATGGTTCTTATGTGAAACCAGGAAAAAACTATGCTGCCATAGAAAAATTTCCAGTTCTTGCATTATGATATAAAAACAGGTTTTGTACATCAAAATGTGTAATAATTTCTATATATAGAAAAAAAATAGACAATTTCATAGGTACTACATGATGGTGAAGAGCGTGTTGTGTTCCAAGTCTTGCATAGAATGCGGGTAAGGATATTACAATGGTCAACCAAATATTCATCATATCATCAATAGTAAAAATGAATAAAAAACATAATGACAGCACGGTACATCTTCTTGATCTGCATATGTGATATGTGAACTCAAATCAATGACTATATTGAGCATACAAAGCTTGATTCTTAGATTTTGATTATAACTTATAGCTGTTTTTAACTTATAACTAAACTAGAAACAATATGCAGAAATCAAAGCAAGACAAAAAGTCACTAACAATTCACCAACTGGTACCAGTACCTTCATACAAACCAATAGCTGTCAGAATAGTGATTTACAAAGGTCTGCAAGAAGCACAGACTTCATATCTGACTCTGTACTGTAAGGTCATTTATATTCAGTGTTAATTCACTTTCAAAGGCCTCTTGCACACGATCGTTGTGTGCATCCGTGTCCGTTGTTCCGTTCTCCGTGATTTTCTGCGGACCCATTGACTTTCAATGGGTCCGTTGAAAACTCGGAAAATGCACAGTTTTTCATCCGCATCAGTGATCCGTGTTTCCTGTCTGTCAAAAAAATAGGACCTGTCCTATTTTTTTGACGGACAACGGTTCACGGACCCATTCAAGTCAATGGGTCCGTTAAAAACACGGATGCACTCAAGATTGTCATTCGCGTCCGTCATCCGTGTCCGTAGGCTACTTTCACACAGACGGATCCGCTGATCCGTCTGCATAAAAGCTTTTTAGATCTGAGTTTTCACTTTGTGAAAACTCAGATCCGACAGTATATTCTAACACAGAGGCGTTCCCATGGTGATGGGACGCTTCAAGTTAGAATATACTAAGAACTGTGTACATGACTGCACCCTGCTGCCTGGCAGCACCCGATCTCTTACAGGGGGCTGTGATCCGCACAATTAACCCCTCAGGTGCCGCACCTGAGGGGTTAATTGTGTGTATCATAGCCCCCTGTAAGAGATCAGGTGCTGCCAGGCAGGAGGGGGCAGACCCCCCTCCCTCCCCAGTTTTAAATTCATTGGTGGCCAGTGTGGCCCCCCTCCCTCCCCTGTATTTAACTCATTGGTGGCCAGTGCGGCCCCCCCTCCCTCCCTCCCCTGTATTTAACTCATTGGTGGCCAGTGCGGACTCCCCTCCCTCCCCTAATTAAAATCCCCCCCATCATTGGTGGCAGCGGAGAGTTCCGATCGGAGTCCCAGTTTAATCGCTGGGGCTCCGATCGGTAACCATGGAAACCAGGACGCTACTGCAGCATTGCCTATAGCACAGACCTGTCACTTACCAGTAGGAGGAGCGCCCGGCCGGTCACAGACAGCGCAGGTAAGTATAATGCTTCTAAAATTGCTAAGTAACCATGACAGCCAGGACTGCAGTAGCGTCCTGGTTTCCATGGTTACCGATCGGAACGCCAGTGATTAAACTGGGACTCCGATTGGAACTCTCCGCTGCCACCAATGATGGGGGGGGTGATTTTAAATTGGGGGGGAGGCCGCACTGGCCACCAATGAGTTAAATACAGGGGAGGGAGGGGGGGCCGCACTGGCTACCAGTGAGTTAAATACAGGGGAGGGAGGGAGGGGGGCGCACTGGCCACCAATGAGTTAAATACAGGGGAGGGAGGGGGGGCCGCACTGGCCACCAATGAGTTAAATACAGGGGAGGGAGGGAGGGGGGCCGCACTGGCCACCAATATTTTTAAAACTGGGGAGGGAGGGGGGTCTGCCCCCTCCTGCCTGGCAGCACCTGATCTCTTACAGGGGGCTATGATACGCACAATTAACCCCTCAGGTGCGGCACCTGAGGGGTTAATTGTGCTGATCACAGCCCCCTGTAAGAGATCGGGTGCTGCCAGGCAGCAGGGGGCAGTCATGTACACAGTTCTTAGTATATTCTAACTTGAAGTGTCCCCATCACCATGGGAACGCCTCTGTGTTAGAATATACTGTCGGATCTGAGTTTTCACTATATAACTCAATTTCTATAATGGATATGTATATTTCCATTGATACGCACATTGAAATGAATAAACTGTATAATAAATTGGCAGAAATTGTATATCCAATTAAAGTGGTTGTCCTCAGGATAGGTCATCAATATCAGAACGGCAGGAATCTGACACCCCCGCCGTCTCTTCCTGTCCGCTGCTGCTGTCCCAAAGACAGATGATCATGGGGAGGGGGGGGGTGACGGGCATTGTACCCCCACCGATCTGATATTGATAACCTATCCTGATGATAGGTTATTAATATTAAAAGCCCAGACACCCTCTTTAATTTATTACATCAGTACTTCATTCTTGAAGAATTCTAGATAAGTAGATGATGCCTCACACTTACCAACATTAAGGAACCATCATTGCCCATCTAGAATGTCCTGAACTGGATAGAAATTCCAATTTTATTATGCAAATCAGAATATGATTAAAGAGAAGGTGAAGTGTCAGAATAGCTCATCAATATCGGATAAGCGGATATCACCAATCAAGTTTTTGAAGAGGCAGTGACACCCATGTGAGCGCTGTATTGTCTTTAGTGTTTACCTTCACACAGTCTACTTTATGTAGCAATCCATGTAATTGCAGCAATTTATTCCATTAACTTGAAAGAGAGAAGAAGCTGCAATTACACTACACTGTTGATACAAGTGAGATGGTGTGCAGGTAAACATTAAGGCCCCTTTTACACGGGTGAGAATTCAGTGCGGGTGCAATGCGTGAGGTGAACGCATTGCACCCGCACTGAATCCGGACCCATTCACTTCAATGTGGCTGTGCAGATGAGCGGTGATTTTCGCGCATCACTTGTGCATTGCGTGAAAATCGCAGCATGCTCTATATTGTGCGTTTTTCACGCAACGCAGGCCCCATGGAAGTGAATGGGGCTGCGTGAAAATCGCAAGCATCCTCAAGCAAGTGCGGATGCGGTGCAATTTTTCACGCATGGTTGCTAGGTGATGATCGGGGTGGGGACCCAATCTTTATTATTTTATAAACATGGTTATAAGGGAAAATAATAAGTAAATTTGAGATGGAGGGGTTAAAAATTTTTTTTTTTAAATTAAACTCACCTCATCCACTTGTTCGCGTAGTTCGGCTCGTCTGCTTTCTTCTTCTTTGAGGACCTGGGAGGGAAAGGACCTTTGGTGACGTCACTACACTCATCACATGGTCCATCACGATGGTGATGGACCATGTGATGAGCACAGAAGAAAGAAGACGAGCCGGGCTGTGCGAACAAGTGGATGAGGTGAGTTTAATTTTTATTTTATTTTTTAACCCCTCCATCCCAAATTTACTTAGCATTCTGTATTAAGAATGCTATTATTTTCCCTTATAACCATGTTTATAAAATAATAAAGATTGGGTCCCCACCCCGATCATCACCTAGCAACCATGCGTGAAAAATTATTAATAACGCTTTGCACTCGCACTGAAAAATCACGCATTTTCCCGCAACGCACCCGCATCGCCCCATGTGAACCCAGCCTATGGAGGACACAGCACTCTCACGAGCAACATGGCCTCTTGAAAACCTGATTGACAGCTGTTCTTGGAGTCCGACCCCCCCTTGGTCTGATATAGACTATAAATCATCAATATCATGATACTGCACAACCTCTTTTAAAGTAAAATGCACTTTTTCTCTTTTAAGAACAAAAATTCAAGATCCTAGTTCATGGGATGATCTTTATGACAACTTCTAGACAGGTATCGTTTCTTTTCGATAAACAGCAACAGTTCTCCATGTTGATTCTTTATACTTTTATTGTAGGAGGAAATTGTTTTTAAAATTATGACGTTCAAAGATATCATTGGCATTTTGTGTGCACCAAGCACACCAACTGACTAACAGTGAATAGAATTTGGCAGCACAATCCAACCATATGGAAAAATTGCATGCTAAAAGGGCTGTGCAGTTAGTTAAGTAATCAGAGTATTTAATGTGTCCAAATAATACAATTATTTACTAAATACACCCAATTTTCGATTTAGGCTTTGATCCCTATTCTGTCTTAGAGTCACATGACTGTAAGATTCCAATGTTCAAGGATGCTGATTGACTTCCTGTCTGAGGATCATGTGATGTCCCTTTCCTGTTGCTCCGACCCTTAGAGCATGCCAGCCTTTTGTTTAAACTTCCTGTTTTGTACAGCCAAGAAGCATTGCATGTATCAGCACTCCTCTACTCCAACAGACATGATCACTAATTGGAGTGGAGGACATGCAATGCTGCTGCACTGTATAAAATAGGCACTTTGAACAAATGCCTGGCACACTACACGTAATGGGGCATAGTGCCAGACAGAGGACATCACATGATCAGGAGACGAGAAAACATCCCGTATCAGTCAATACTGATACAGTGTAATCTTGCAGTTACATGACTGCAGGACAGAATGGGGACTGCAGCTAAAAAAATAAGCTGAGTGCATTTAGTAAGTCAATTGTATTTTTAAGGCACTTTTAATACTCTGTTATCTGACTGCACAACCACTTTAGCTGTTCTTGACCTATATTTATTTGAACTTTTATATGTGCTTTGCATTTGCAAGCCTGCATGCATTTTTACAACCATGTTTTACTTACTACAACTAAAATAAAAAAAAATGCAATTCTGTAAATAACTAAAAAATTACTATTTATGTTCATAATTTTGGTACTAACTATAGGGCTCATTTATGGTCTTATATATGCCACTTTTGTGGTGGATATCAGTCGCAGATTTTATGCACGCCATTTTGCTGAAAAATTTGTGACTTTTCCACGCTCAAGCCACTTTTTTGACAGATCGAGAAACAGGGATGTGACGTGGGCAGGGGAAAGGGCAGGCCGGAAGGCCCATCTCATTCATCATTTTCTACATCAGTTTTTGGTGTCGAAAATGACTTAAATCTACATCAGCAAGGGAGAAAGGGAGCTGGTGAAGATTTAAGTCTGTTGCATGGGCCTGCTGGAGGATGTGCCAAAGCTATGTAGAGGCCTGTGCCTCTACATAACTGTGGCGCTTCCTCCAGCAGGATTTAAGACCAATGCGGAAAAGTCCAGTCTTAATAAATGAGGACCTATATGTTAAATTGGTTACCATTTTCTAAACATGAACATAGGGTTCAAATGTTGAAAATAGTAGTCATATTCCCTTCCATCTGCTCTCTATGGCTGACTACGTACAGACAGTAGAAGAGGAGAGACCAGGGAGACACATAATTCCTGCATGGGACCTGTTTGTATACATAACTGTAGTTAAAGGGTTATTCCCATCTTAGACATTGGGGGCATATCGCTAGGATATTCCCCCAATATCTGATAGGTCGTCTGGGACCCACACTTGCACCTATACCTAGAACGGAGTTTGCACAGTGTCGGAGGGCACAACGCGCTTGCACGGCCGCCCTTAATTCATTCCTATAGGAGGTCTGAAAATAGCCAAGAGCTGACTCTGCTATATCCGTAAGCCCCATAGAAGTGAATAGAGTAGTGGTCTTCCCATTCATTTCAATGGGATTTCCGAAAATAGCCGAGCGTTTCTCTGCTATTTTTGTCACTACCATAGGAATGAATGGAGGGTGGCTCCACATGTGCAGTTTGACCTACAGCACTTTATGGGCTCCATTCTAATTATAGGTGCAGGTCAAAGAGGTGGGACCCGTGCCTTTCAGACATTGAGGGCATATCCTAGTGTCTAAGATAAGAATACCCCTATAAGCTTTCTATCCCTAATTCCTATTAAGAGAATCAGTTTGAATATATGATATTGAGTGCAGCACAAAGAAGTGACAGACACTCTGATTTCTTAATCCCAAAAAGAAAGTTCAGACAGCACTGAATATAATTGCAATAGTTGGTGCACACCTCAAGTATAGAACTGGGTCCAAACCAGTCCCCAAAATTGCAATCCAAAGCAAGAAGGCAACATTCATATAAATCATCAAATGTTGAGGAGTTTTATTCCATAGTGGTAAAATTCAGATCCAATAGATGAAATATTTTGGCTAAAAGAGCTTGAAACATGCTTGAAAAAGGCTCTTTGTAGCTGAAAAGTTGCATTTATTGGATTTGATTTGACCACTATGGAGTAAAACTCCTCAACATTAAATAATTTATATGAGCACTGCCTTCTTCTTCTTGCATTGGATTTGGCTGTTTTCAGATGTCACTCATGAATTACTATTAAATGGTCATCAAGAATTGTGCATCATCATAGTCCATGCCATAGAAGAGTCATGGCTGTTTGGGAAGAGGTATGGTGATTTATGAGCTCCTGCTCTCCCCACCCACCTACTGATGATTGGCAGTTTTCTCCTTTTCTCCCTAGAGAACCTATAAATCACCAGCAGGTGGATAGGGAGAGCAGGAGCTCATGAATCACCATTACTTTTTTTCAATGACACTTCTCTTGCATGGCTGCAATGTGTTTACACCATGTCCTCTGCAACCACTTAATATTAGCATGTGCCACTACTTTATGCTGCTTTGTACTACATGACAAAGACCCAGGCATATGTTAAGGCACTTAAAGGTACTGTAAGCATTTACAATTAGTCATAAAGACTACTATTTGCCTTGTTTTTACATACTGTATGTCTTTCGCTGATAATTGTAAAACTTAACTTTTAATATCATTTGTTGTAAAATCCCTATCTGACCATTGAATAAACTATATTAAAAATATTAGTTGTGTCGCTTCTTTATTTATCAAAGTAAATCCACAGCACTGGAATTTACAACAATTGATGCTAAAAGTTACGTTTTGCAAGTATCAGCGAAAGACATATGTAAAAACAAGGCAAATAGTATTCTTTATGACTAATTGTAAATACTTACTACTTTATGCTGTGCTCAGTGAGGGCATCATAAAGTTGATAACAGGTTCCCTTTAATATTCCACCCTATGTTGAGTATACTCATGAGGAGAGTTCTGCCCTTGCCTTTCCCTACCCCTAAAGGTGGAGATTGTCAGGATGCTGTGTATACAATCCTCAATTGCCAACATTAAGGGCAGAGAGAAGTAGGAAGAGGCCGGGGAGGCTATTTCAAAGTACATCAGACTAAACTCTTTGCCTAGTGTATTTTTTTTGGACTCCTAGCAGCCAAATAGAACATTTTTGTGCAATTTTGGCTGCTGGTTTTATGGACCTATGTAACATTCTGCCCATACATATTATAGCATAGTAAGAAGATTAGTTTCCATTATAATCTCTCCTATTTGAACTTAACTACACCCTCTTATAAAGCAGGGCATGACACTTGTCAAACCTAAAAATGTGTCATCTAGTTTTAATTTCTGAAAAACACAAAAGTCTATGGTAAAGAAATATACATACATGTTCAAGTTAAAGAAAAGTAATTTGTCCAGTGGAAATTAGTCTAAGAACAATTGCAGTCAGAATTTTACCTAGATAAAGCATTAAAATGAAATTTAAAGAAATATTATTTAATCAGGTCTAATGTAAATGATCTTAAAAAAACTGAATGGAAAAATAACTAGACAGTACTGTGCTGAGAAATGCAGATCTTTATCCATTATGCAATATCCTCAGGAAGGAATTTGATTGGCTCCAACTTTATTCTGCAGCAGGAAAACGACCATGTCATTAAGAAATATCTTTAGCTTAAAAAAGAAGGAGTCCTGGACATGATGATATGGCCCCCACAGAGCCCTAATCTCTGCATCATTGAGTCTGTCTGGGGTTGCATGAAGAGAAAGAAGATTTTGATCAAGCCTACATCCTCAGACGATCTGTGATTAATTCTCCAAGATGTTTGGAAAACCTCCCCGCTGAGTTCCTTCAAAAACTGTGTGCAGGTGTACCTAGAAGAATTGATGCTGTTTTAAAAGGTGGTCACACAAAATATTGATTTGATTTCTCTTTTGTTCATTCACTTAGCATTTTGCTAATCAATAAAAGTAAACTATTAACTGATATTATAGAAAGCATTCCCATTTTGCAACATGTTCCACACCTGCCTAAAACTTTATTTAAGTAGATTTAGATGCATTGAGAATTGTACTAACAATAAAAAAAATTAAAATCATAAAATAAGGAATATTTTTACAATCAATCAATTTCTACTTTAAATATTGGAATCTTGAATTCCTGACTAAAGTCCCCAACAAATATTGGGAAAGTGCAAAGACATTATTGGCATAATACTTTTGGCATTTTTTTTCCACCATGTCATGGACATCAATAGGATCTTTTAGTGGCAAGCAGACAAAATAATAATCATTAAAAAGAATTAAGGGAGTATTCCAGCACAATCAAAAAGAGTTTTCCTGGACTGCCCCTCACTGATCCACCATTTCTGTTCCTATGGTGTCATGGTCCTCACTGAGCTCCTTTTTCTGTATCTGTCTTGACATGGCAGGGAATGTCTTTGAATGCTGCACATCTAGTCACTAGCTGTAGAGAAGACCAGCCTCAGCCACTAATTGGATAAACAGCAATGACACCCATTTCCTGCCATGTTGAAACAGGAAGTGGAGCGACAGGTAATTGGCAAGTAAAATTTTTATTTTTTATTTTCTGCCCATAGGAGCTCTCTTTGATTATGGTGGAATGCCACTTTAAGCAGTCAATAGCACCTTCTAGTGAATAAAGATCTTCAGGCTATGGCTGTTTACTCCTTAAAGACTGCATGCGTGTAAGTAACTACTAGATAAAAGAATCATAAAGTATAAGGCTGGTATAAAAAATTTCGAAAAAAATATTACAAAGTCTTAACAATATTTTATTGAAAAATATTGCTTGGTTCATAAAAAGGATGTGAAATTGTATATACAATATTTTATTTAAAAATTACAGCGTGAATTGAAATGTATAGTTCAGGTTCTTTCACAGAAAAGTTATGTTGGGAGTACAATATGGAAGACTTTACAAGCTCCAGTTGTTTTAACCACAAACAATACTTATTACCAGGTTGAAATGAAATGTTACAGAAATAACATTAAAAACAACTTTTAATGTGTTATAACAAAATAAATTACATTTTATGTGCATAAAACTAGATATGTGTAGAAACCAAAATTTGTACACTTTTATTGGACTAATTTATGAGTTCAGTCTTTAAAGGGGTACACAGAAATTAGAAAATTATGTGAAATCTATGTAGTTTGGCTTCCTAATATTATGTATTGATACTTTTTCCAGTTACTTATGATGAAAATATGCAGTTTCAGTTAACACATCAAAAAAAGACAAAATATATCTCCCTTTAACACTACAATGTACAGCTATAATAAGAAGATGGGCAGTGATCATACCATACAGTAGTGGGTTGACAGTGGCCTGTCAAGTCAATACTCAGTATCAGTGGAATTATATCAAGTGATCAAGGTTTTTTTAAGAACTTTAAAATTAAAAGAATTCTATAAAAATATGTCCGGTGTCTCGACTTACTCATCGGCCAGATACCAACCCTATGAGTTATGTTTCAGGGCTTTAATGACTTAATATACAAATAAATCTGGCTGACATTTATTCTTCTCTCCACCAGATTCTAAAATTTTTGAATTAATACTGTGACTTCAGGACAAATATGTACATGCCTGCATGCGTTAAAACTATAAAGGCTTCTTAAGAACCAACAGAGTGACAAAACATATTGTCTAAAATTATCTTCCTAATCACTAGTAGTCTACTGCATACATAATACCTTCTGTGTGACTGTGTTTATGTACACGTGGCCTGTAACACAAATAGACAAATTATCCTGATCCTCACGGTGGTGAAGAAAAAAGTTATACTCATTGTTTGGTTGATTCTGGACAAGAGGCTCAAGAACACAAAGTCATTAGTTTACATTCAGCAAAAAGAGTTCATTTTGTTAAATACAGTAGTTCAGTTTGCAAGAGCAGGTGTTTTCCATGGTACGATAAAGGTGTTACGAAGAAAACATACTATGTATAAATTTTTGTATCAGTCCTATTTTTTTTTTCTTGATTTTCCATTTTAGTGCATGCCCTTTTAAGAATCTTCCTATGAAACCATCACTGCTGGTTTAGATGTGAAAAACATTTCAGATACTCAGTGGACTCAGCTGGAAAGTTCTAGTGTGCTCAGTTAAAGAAATATACAAGTTCCTTTAAAAACACGATAGAAGAACGGTGGGTCTTGGTGGTTGGTAGTTAGTCTTTACAGAATTGCAGTAGAAATCTCACAAGAAGTCCAACAAGTAGAGTGCTACCGGTTATGAAACCTTTCAGACTCTCCAGTAGTCACAGGTCACCAGTCTGACAATGCTGTATATTCGAGGAACATTTGTACAGAAATGAAATGTTTTTACTTGCAAAGCATTTACATCCTTCAGACTTTGCAATCATTTTGCAGAATGTTCCTACAGAGTCTTCAGCTGTTGCATATGTGTCTTCAGTACATGACACTAGTCTTTAAATACAGTCTTCCATCTGGAAGGAAAGAAAATAATAGTGGTTAAATTAACATATGTAACATCCTTTACACCTTTGGAAAAAATAAGAAGTCTACAAAAAGATCATTAGCCCACAAATTTAAATAAAACTAACAGGCAAAATTAAGCACAAGTCACCTGTCAACTGCTGCAATTGTATAGATTTAAGAACATATATGGGAACACAAGGCCTTCACAGACAGGGCAAATAATATTTTAGATATTTATTTTAGACTAGAGATATCTGCAGGGTCTAAGGTTAATATTCAACAATTATCCCCTTACTGAAAATTTCACTTAAAGAGGACCTTTCACCGCTCCTGACCTGCTTGTTTTAATAGCTTCATGCATTCCCCATGTAATAACAATTCTGAAGCATCTATTCTTATGACTCTATGTTGTGCCATTCCTTTATTATTTCTACTAGAAGTTATGAATTAATTGCTATTAGCCTTCAATAAAGGTACAGAGGGTGGTAACAAGTTGCGGGTGTGTACCTGCAAAGTCTGAAAATGAAAGCACTGACTGGATAGAGTGAGTCTGTGCAGGGACACACGCACAACTGGTTACCACCCCTCTGTACCCTTACTGAAGTCTAATAGCAATTCATTTGTAACTTATAGTAGAAATAATAAAGGAATGGCACAACATGGAGCCATAAGAATAGATGCTCCAGAATTGTTATTACATGGGGAATGCATGAAGCTATTAAAACAAACATGTCAGGAGTGATGAAATGTCCTCTTTAAGCAATGGCTCCCATTCCAGTCATTTAACCCTGCAGATCATGCGGTCATTAGCGACTAATCTCTCATTCACAAGGTTAGTCAGAGGGAGGGTGCTCCCTCTAACCTCTGATCAGCATCACCACTGGCTATGGCAGCCTGAGGCCTTGTGAAAGTTACCAAGTATTACCTATTAAACTGCCTATGGCAGGGCTTAATAAGCAGCCAGTAGAAATCCCCAAAACTGCAAATAAAGTAATAAAAAATATATTTTTGAAAAATATTAATTAACCAAAAACATTTAAGATACAATTCCCGCTACCAAACATATTGGCATTTATTATTATTTCATCCCATAAAGAACTTTTTTCCATTTTTTAATATAAGGTCTGGTAAATGGAATTGTGCTTTTAAAAGATAAAACTGGTACTGCAAAAAAGAACAAAAAACAAACAAACAAGCCCTCGAATGGTTATGCGAACGGAAAAGTAAAAAAGCTACGGTACTTGAAAGGTCAGGAGGAAAAAACTAAACCCAAAAACTGGCCTAGCCCTGAAAGGGTTTATACACTCACCTAAAGAATTATTAGGAACACCTGTTCTATTTCTCATTAATGCAATTATCTAGTCAACCAATCACATGGCAGTTGTTTCAATGCATTTAGTGGTGTGGTCCTGGTCAAGACAATCTCCTGAACTCCAAACTGAATGTCAGAATGGGAAAGAAAGGTGATTTAAGCAATTTTGAGCGTGGCATGGTTGTTGGTGCCAGACGGGCCGGTCTGAGTATTTCACAATCTGCTCAGTTACTGGGATTTTCACGCACAGCCATTTCTAGGGTTTACAAAGAATGGTGTGAAAAGGGAAAAACATCCAGTATGCGGCAGTCCTGTGGGCAAAAATGCCTTGTTGATGCTAGAGGTCAGAGGAGAATGGGCCGACTGATTCAAGCTGATAGAAGAGCAACGTTGACTGAAATAACCACCTGCTACAACCGAGGTATGCAGCAAAGCATTTGTGAAGCCACAACACGCACAACCTTGAGGAGGATGGGCTACAACAGCAGAAGACCCCACCGGGTACCACTCATCTCCACTACAAATAGGAAAAAGAGGCTACAATTTGCACGAGCTCACCAAAATTGGACTGTTGAAGACTGGAAAAATGTTGCCTGGTCTGATGAGTCTCGATTTCTGTTGAGATATTCAAATGGTAGAGTCCGAATTTGGCGTAAACAGAATGAGAACATGTATCCATCATGCCTTGTTACCACTGTGCAGGCTGGTGGTGGTGGTGTAATGGTGTGGGGGATGTTTTCTGGGCACACTTTAGGCCCCTTAGTGCCAATTGGGCATCGTTAAAATGCCACGGGCTAACTGAGCATTGTTTCTGACTATGTCCATCCCTTCATGACCACCATGTACCCATCCTCTGATGGCTACTTCCAGCAGGATAATGCACCATGTCACAAAGCTCGAATCATTTCAAATTGGTTTCTTGAACATGACAATGAGTTCACTGTACTAAAATGGCCCCCACAGTCACCAGATCTCAACCCAATAGAGCATCTTTGGGATGTGGTGGAACTGGAGCTTCGTGCCCTGGATGTGCATCCCTCAAATCTCCATCAACTGCAAGATGCTATCCTATCAATATGGGCCAACATTTCTAAAGAATGCTATCAGCACCTTGTTGAATCAATGCCACGTAGAATTAAGGCAGTTCTGAAGGCAAAAGGGGGTCCAACACCGTATTAGTATGGTGTTCCTAATAATTCTTTAGGTGAGTGTATATCAGGCATTAGTATGAAAATAAATCAGATATAACTGCATCCACTCCATCATACAATCTCAGTCTATAATGATATTGCAATAGATTACTTGCAGTTCTATGAAAAACCACAATTAACATATTGCGATATAAGGAATAGGTGAATCACAAAATACTATTAAACACCATATATATCTGTTATTTTTTGGTTCTATTTTTTTTAAAAACAGCAAAAAATGGAAGTTGCAATGCATTGCATTTTTTACAGTATAATTTTCACTGCATTTTTTTGCCAATGCATTTTATCATCCTTATCTACAGGGTTAGAGGAAACATTAGAGCAGATACATTCTTTCCTATAGAAAAATGCATGTGCTCAAAATATTTGGCCAAAAACACCACAAAATGCTAAAGAAAGCCTAAAAAAATACAAAAATCTGTCATTTTAAATGTGTTTTCCAGGAAAAAAATAAAATCCAGGTGAAAATATTAATGAAATGGTTCATAATCATATTCACAGTCTCATAACTAGTGAAACTTTAAACACAGACCTGAATTCCATATAAAAACACTATCCTAATATTAAACATTCAGTTGAATTTCGAATGCATCTGTCTCCTTAACTTTTACTAGCGGTCATGTGGATTAAACGACTTTACATCTGGAGATAACATTACTTTCCCCCTATAATATTCTGATTGTTTTTGCAATATTCTTTATGTATTTTTCAGTCATGATCACACTCTCACACTCTTTCACTGCTATTACAGAAGCATGTTAAGTGAAAATAATAATACTGAAAATACTCATAGGATTTAACCCCTTTTATGTGCACACTGGCAAAATGTTGCATACATTTGCCTATACAGATAATTGTAATATGGAATAACTATTAAATTAAACCCATGCATACAAATAATCTAATTTTATCATATGTATATACAGGTATATATATCCAAATTAAAGGGGTAATTTATTATTAGATATACGCCAATTTTTGACCTATATCTGTCGCAGATTCCATCACAAAGGGGATTTGCAGGCGAATCTGCGTGGGCAGGGAAGGGGCGGGCCCGTCTCATTTATCATTTTCTACGCCTGTTTTAGGCATAGTAAATTATCTAAATGTATGCCAGCAAGGGAGCTGGTGTAGATTTAGGCCAGCGGTGGAGGCGCCTAAGTTATGTAGAGGCCGACGCCGCTATATAACTTAGGCGCATCATGCGCCAACAGTAGGGGCATTAAGACCAGCGCCTAAAACGCTGATGTTACTGAATGACTCCATAAATCCTTTTAAAAAAAATTATACAATATTTACAACAATGTTTCTTGCTAATTATCATCTTAGTAACATGTAGAAAATACTAACTGAACAAACATATTAACAAACAAATCCTGCTAATATGAAGCTGGCTATATGCTCTGCAGAGGTAGCAATGGTATTTGGACCTGATGTGTAAAGGGGCCCGAAAGTGTCTCTGTCACATCAGAAAATCCCTTTATAAATGTGTACATATGGTAGGTGGGTATTAGTGTTGCAGTTTTTGAATTGAAGCCCTGGAGCTTTAAAGAGTTTTATTCATCATGATGAACCCTATTAAACTAGGAATACTACCAGGTAGGGTTGCTCATGCTGATTAAATTGATACCTTATTATTCTTTGTAGGTTGCAGTGTTCCCGAGATATGAAGATTTTAATCTTTATGAACATCAAGCACTTGGAGCACCAAGGGGTGGGCTATACTGCTTTGAGCACCTCTAGTGTTCATTATACTCCTCTTCCCCTTTGATTGACAGGGCTAGTAGCTTTATCTTCTTGTGTCTGAGCTATGACTCACTAATCCTCATCATTAGTGGTCCAGCGTTAATATTTTATTTGGAGTCATAAGTGTCAGTGCATTCTAGAAGTGTTCTGCAGCTTATATGCAGGCAATTATTGGTGGCAGTAGAGTCTCTGCAGAGGGGAGCGAGCACTGGCTGTGCTCCTCCGTGTGAAGCCATGAACTTTATTACAGAAACTCTAGTACTTATGGAAAATTGCATTGAACTAGCAAGTGAGCACTTTTTCATTATCACTCCTCATGGCTTCCTCATCTGTGTGCACTCTGCTTTTATGTGTATAGGGTCAGAACAACCTGTATCAAATCACTTCTCCTAGCAGTGGAACTGGATGATGTTATATTAAAACTCGGAGTGCCAATAAAAATCATAATTCCTATTGCCACCATCATTCAAACATACATACAGCTTTTATAATACATATTTAGGAAATACTTGAAAGTGAAATAATAATTTATACTTGCAAAGTGGATAGAACCTCAAGTGTGTATGCATTCATTTGTTCTATATTTAAGATGAAATAAGTTGACATGTTAAGATATTTTAATACTACAGCATAATTTCAGGACGAATTTATTGTATCGTACTTTGACTCGTGGTTTATATCTATTTGCCAGCAGATGGCAGCAGAGTGATCACATAAGAATATATGTCATTAGTGTCAGTGTATTTAAACAGTGCATTTGGTTGGTAAAACACTTTAAGGGTCCATTCACACGTCCGCAAGTGTTTTGCTGTCCACAAATTGCAAATCCACAAAACACTGACACTGGCCATGTGCGTTCCGCATTTTGAGGACCGCACATGGCCGGCACTTTAATAGAAATGCCTTTTCCGGCCCCATTGAAAGTGAATTGGTCTGGATCCGTTACGCAACATTGCATAACGGATCCATTTTGCGGACATGTAAATGAACCCTTAGTGTTGAAAACTAAACTCATAATATACTTACTTAAGTAATATACTTACTTAAGTGCATGCATAGAAGTTTTAGTTTTTTTTCACACAAAAGTTGATGCAATTTCCTATACCATAGAGAAACACCAATCTTAATAAATATCCCCATAGTGTGTAGTTATGTTTTATATACAATTTTATATATACAATTTTAAAACCATGGACTCTTTTTGTGTCCCATCATTCATTCTGTGAAGGGAGTGAAAGAGGGATAATATATTTAAATAAGATTTCAAGGTCTTGTATAAGTATATTTTATTTTGATAATAATAAAACAGATACTGATATATATATATATATATATATATATATATATATACACATAGTTGTGTTCAAAATAATAGCAGTGTGTTTAAAAAAGTGAATAAAGCACAAAATGCTTCTAATAGCTTCTATTTCCATACACACAAATGCATTGGGAACACTACACATTCTAGTCCAAATCAAAACATGAAGAAAAATATATCAAATTTGTGTTGTTCCTCTAAAAAAAAATTGAAGAAAAGTGATTAGACTGTTCAAAAAAATAGCAGTGTTTGTATTCTTCTTTACAAATTCAAACATTCACTAAATAAACTGAAAAATGTTTGAAGATTTTGCTTTCCTCTGAATCACTTACCGTATATACTCGAGTATAAGACGAGTTTTTTGGCACATATTTTTGTGCTCAAAAAGCCTCCTCGTCTTATACTCGAGTCGAGGTCTTAGCTCCGGTAATACAGGCAGTGCGGGGGGCGGGGCTCACTCACTGACGTCACGCGCCTGCGCCGCCTAGTGGGAGAAGGCGCGTGACGTCAGTGAGTGAGCGCCGCTCCCCGCACTGCCTGTATTACCGGAGCAAAGACAAAGTACAAAGTAAGATATCCACAGTTAAAGGTTACTTATATATACTGCTGTGAGCGTCGGGGAGGGGGATCTGTGGATGGCACTGTAGGGCGATCTGTGGATGGCACTGTAGGGAGATCTGTGGATGGCACTGTAGGGGGATCTGTGGATGGTACTGTAGGGGGATCTGTGGATGGCACTGTAGGGGGATCTGTGGATGGCACTGTAGGGGGATCTGTGGATGGCACTGTAGGGAGATCTGTGGATGGCACTGTAGGGGGATCTGTGGATGGTACTGTAGGGGGATCTGTGGATGGCACTGTAGGGGGATCTGTGGATGGCACTGTAGGGAGATCTGTGGATGGCACTGTAGGGGGATCTGTGGATGGCACTGTAGGGGGATCTGTGGATGGCACTGTAGGGGGATTTGTGGATGGCAGTGCCATCCACAGATCCCCCTACAGTGCCATCCACAGATACCCCCTCATCTAAACAGTGCCATCATGGCACTGTTTAGGGGAGGGGGGGATCTGTGGATGGCACTGTTTAGGGGGGATCTGTGGATGGCACTGTTTAGGGGGGAGATCTGTGGATGGCACTGTTTAGGGGGGAGATCTGTGGATGGCTCCCTGTATTTAATGCAGAGTGTGTGTGTATATAATGCACACACTCTGCATTAAATACAGGGAGTCACCCTCTTGCAGATGTGTGTATATAATGTAGAGTGTGTGCATTATATACACATACACTCTGCATTATAGCTGCATTTCCCACCCTAGTCTTATACTCGAGTCAATAATTTTTCCCATTTTTTGGGGGTAAAATTAGGGGCTCGGCTTATACTCGGGTCGGCTTATACTCGAGTATATACGGTAACTAATATTTAGTTGTCTAACCACTGTTTCTGAGAACTGCTGTATATCTGTGTTGCTTGGAGTCAACCAACTTCTGGCACCTGTGAACCGGTATTCCAGCCCAGGATGATTGGACTACATTCCACAGTTCTTCTCTTTTTCTTGGTTTTGCCTCAGAAACTGCATTTTTGATGTCACCCCACAAGTTTTCTATTGGATTAGGATACGGGTATTGGGCTGACCACTCCATAACGTCAATCTTGTTGGTCTGAACCAAGATGTTGCACGTTTACTGGTGTGTTTGGAGTCGTTGTCTTGTTGGAACACCCATTTCAAGGGCATTTCTTCTATAATCCTTGTTCCTACGGCTGCTATACCATGCTGCCGGATTACCAAGTCGCCGTATGTATCAACTTTGTCTTTAGTGTATGAATGTTGTGACATTCATCTGGGCCCGCCTCACAGAGGGGGCGGAACAATGGGGGCGGGATGGATGATGCGGCGGTGCCGCGCCTCCCACCTTCTCATTGGCCGTCCTGAAGGAGTGACTCAGCACAGGGGAGGAGGACTCTCCTTATATATCGTGCACTTGAGCGGCCGCGTTCGGCCACCTCGTACTGACAGCTGCAGCCTCTGCCATGGAGGCTTAGCAGCTCTGATTGTTTGTCCAAATACCCACAGAACTATGCTCCTGACGAGCCGAGTATGGCGAAACGCGTCGAGTGTGTTGTGGGGATGAACTAATGTCTATAGTGCCTGTAACGCGCTCACATTGCAGTTGAGGTCTGTGGATTCCAGCCCTCTGCAGCTGATGAGTACATGCAATCAGGCCGTTCTGCTCTATCCAGCTTAGTTTAGGTCCCTTGATTCGTGCCTGCAGGGCTGACACTCAGACATCTGATTCTACCTGAACGGATGCTTTCAGTGAGGTCGGCTTCTGCAGGTAGATGTTTATCAACGGATTAGTCCTAACTGATTAAACTTTAGCCTAGGGCCACACTAGCTGGCAATGGTTCAGAGCACCTTGACCGCGCCACAGTGCATACTTCTGGTGGAGTGGATCTAGTACGGCCTCATGGCCTTATGATTCAGCCTTTAGTATAGCACTAGCTGCGGCATTTCCAGTGACCCCATCCACAGTTATATGCACCGCATGCGGTCTCATATGGTCCATTCCATCGAATTTATACTGGTTAGATGGTGTCCTAGAATTTTAATATAGGTAGTTTCCCTTTCCCCCCTTTTTTGAATTAATAAAATATTAGTTTTAGCAGTAAAATAGCGTTCCAAACGACAGTGATATCATTTCTTCTTCAGCATAAGGCAGAATTACCTCTTCAAGTATTCTGATGTATTCAGACTGATCCATGATCCCTGGTATGCGATAAATAGGCCCAACACCGTAGTATGAGAAACATCCCCACATCATGATGCTTGCGCCACCATGCTTCACTGTCTTCACAGTGTACTGTGGCCTGAATTCAGTGTTTGGGAGTCGTCTGACAAACTGTCTCCGGCCACTAGACCCAGAAAGAACAATCTTACTTTCATCAGTCCACAAAATGTCTCTTTAGGCCAGTCAATGTGCTCTTTGGCAAATTGTAACCTCTTCACCACATGTCTTTTTTTCAACAGTGGGACTTTGCGGGGCTTCTTTCAGATAGCCTGGCTTCACATAGGCGTATTCTAATGGTAACAGTACTGACAGGTAACTTTAGACCTTCTTTGATCTTACTGGAACTGATTGTTGGCTGAGTCCTTGCCATTTTGGCTATTCTTCTATCCATTTGAATGGTAGTTTTTTGCTTTCTTCCACATCTTTCAGGTTTTGGTTGCCATTTTAAAGCATTTGCGATCATTTTAGATGAGCAGCCTATCATTTTCTGTACTTCTTTATATGTTTTCCCCTCTCCAATCAACTTTTTAATCAAGGTACACTGTTCTTCTGAACACTGTCTGGAACGACCCATTTTCCTCAGAATTTCAGAGAAATGCACTGTAACCAGCATGTACAACATTTGCTGCCTTCCTTCCTTAAATAAGGGCAATAATTGCCACCTGTTTTTTGAAGAATGAATGGCCTCACTAATTGAACTCCACCCTGCTATTATTTTGAACATGCCCCTGTCAATAAGTGATTGAATTACAGAGAATCAGCAGCATGTATGGCATGACTGTTGGGTCTGTTGGATTTCTATTACTCTACTACACCTGCTTATTTGCCATGTAGAAATATCATTTCTACCAAAAACTGTGATTAATCAGGTTAGCGATGTCTGACTGCTATTATTTTGAACACAACTGTATATATATATTTCTTATCTGTTTTTATTTTCTGATTGCAGAATTTTTATTCTATTTCCTGAACCTTATTATGGGGATGGCTATGTTGCCTGTTCTGTTCTTAACAGTACTGAGAGATATGCTTTACAGCAGACAAATGGGCCATAGGCAACTGTAGTCTGGAAATGACTCATTGACTTCTATGTTCTGTGATCTGCATAGAGGCTATAGTGCAGAGAGAGGGGAAGAGGTGAGCTATGATGATCACTTATTGTGATTGGTGAATCTTGTGTTGTCTATATTTTTTACCTTACATTTTAATCTTACCTAAGATCATAATGAGATGACTACTAGAAAGTGATTTCTACAGAACAGGAAGTTTCATAATTGGATTTACTGGTCAGTGTAAAAAAAAACCTGGACTTTAGCATTTTATTTTTATATAATTAGTGACATGAAAAAAAATAAAAAAAATCTTTAGAATATGTTTAACATAAAAATTGATTTCAACAACAGACCATTTTATACAAAATATTTAAAAGATCATGAGCTGGTTCAATTAATATACTATGACTGGTAGGTGTTGAGATGGCATACAATAGAGAACTGCTCTAGTCACATGACAAAAAATTGGTTTATACATAATGCTCATTGGAATAATCACCTGTAGTTCGCAAAGTATTTCTCCTGCTCTATGACATGCTGCCTGCAGATTTCTCTGCATTTTGTGGTGACAGGTCCTCTTTAAGGACAATGGGAATATTATACAAAAAGTTATGGGAATTACTGACTAGTAGAACTTCAATACTTTATTTGCCTTCTCAACAGTTTATGAATATCCCCCGAATTAGCGGCCTGCTAAATAACACTTCAAGGAAAAGAAACTTGAGTGTAAAAGCAAATGTAATTTTCAGTATTCCCCTAAATGAAATTGTATCAAAATAAAAAATAAACAGTTGTATACTGTAAGCTAGAGTGAAATGGTGCAGAAAGTATGATAATATGTTTGTTCTACCGACATTTGAAGCTTAAAGAGGTTTTTGAGAAGACTTCAATTATAAAAACATTTAAAACACACAAAGTTGCACAATTTTTATTTTAATGAAGATGAGAAGTTCATTAAAGAAGATAAATATTTCATTAGATGTTAAATAAAACAAAGAGATTTTTTGGCTTCTCTCAGCACAAAATTCCTTTGAAAGATTAATTAATACATGCAAATTATGCAAATTAGACCCATGCAAATATTTTATGAAGACAATTAAGGGAACCATTAATTACTGCTTTTTTTGCTTCACTGAGATTCATTCATTTAATTTTAATTTCACTTTAACTGTTTTGATGTATAATCTGGTAGCTAAGAACTTTATCTTTCCTAGTGGGTCACTTAAACTTATATACATTTCATCAAGTGCAAAGCAATACAGAACGTGGAGAAAGGTATTCTCCAGATCATCCTCTCTATTAAGGGGAATGTCTAGCACAATACAGTCCTAGAAAGAAGTAAGCAGAATGTGAACGTGAGCTCATTCTTGGCTGAGGTTCAGCTGCTGGAAAAGCAATTAATTTGCTTTGGCTGTTCTAATATAGGGGAATTAGAAAGTGTGACACAAGACAAATAGAAATAATTAGTTCTCCAAAATGATGTTCTCATTAATATAGTTTGAATATTTGAAATAATAATAGAAAAAATACTGTGCTGTATTGCTTTATCAACATATTAATGCAAGGCATGATAACACAATGTACCATTTGACTTCAGTGTGACATTAAAATATTTCTTTTTCAAGAGTGGAATAGGCTCTAACTTAGGAAAGCTACTGAATTGTGTTAATTATAATGTTATGTTTATTATACCTGATAAATCAATTGAGTTACATTTTAATGCTATATCTATCAGTCACAGCGATGTAGTTTCACTGGTTTTTCCATAGGACAGGTAAATCCTTTTTCAGTTATGTTTAAAGGAATACTTTAAATGGTTGTATAATTATGACAGTTCCTTTTCCACGTTTCTTATCAGGATATATAAATATCCTAGAAGGGCCCCCACCCAGAATCATCCGGTATTAATAAGAGTGGAGAACCACTGATAGTTACTCTAGCTCAGGTGGAATGTATGTAGTGTATGAATATATTCTACAGTTTCATCAGTAGTGCACGTAGAAAGGAGAGGGCCTCACAGCAAAAATTAAAATGCACCCCTCCCCATTATAGTACTGGATTTCTTGACACCCAGGATACAAGCATATGTTGTTAATTTCCCCTCCATGCCATTTTCAAGAACTTTGGGCCAATTTCCACCTTACTGTTGGCTAACAATGCCATTTTCTGTGAAGAGGGAAGTCCTGCACTGGGTCTTATCATCCACAAGCAAAGAGGATGAGACCAACTAAGTCTATGCTGCCTCTATGGTGTGTGCTCCCTTGATTTATTCGAATTACATTCATCTCGTACTATACTACAGCCACAGCTTTATAGAAATGTATGGCCAGCTGCTGCTTACTGAAGATTTCAGAAACCAGACCAGTGGCTTGATTAGACATCCTCTTTAAATGCCAAATTCGGCTCATTTGACTCAATTGATAAATATTGAAATATGGGCCCATTTTAGAGTTGATTTCCACCTAAAAATGGTCATATATTAATAGTATATCAGTGACATATCATGACATCAAGTGTTAACTGTATTAATTAATTAAATATGTACTTTATATTTTCAGCTTATTTGAACATTTTTTGTGTTCCCACTTTTGCCACAATTTGTTCATAAGTAAACCTGCTGATATAATAGTGGAGTCAGTTTCACAGCAACTCACATCCAACTATCACTTTCTCAACTTGTAGTGGTACAAATTCTAGCCACAAATGTCATGCAGGCCATGGCAATTAATGATAATGAATGTGATGTCACAGAAATGCTGGATTTTTGGATTTCTGCCAACTGTTGTGCTGTGGTTATGTATGGGTACCAACACATCTCGATATTAGTATCGTTAGTTATGATATGGTAGCACAACATTGTGTCCTTGGATGTCACCCTACATGCTATGTAGTGACTGTTTGTTGTCAGTGCCTGGGAAGATAATGCAAAACTGAAAAGCCGTACGGCTTCTAGTTTGCCTATATTTCTGCAAATTAAAAATGAAATCAACAAATAATGTCTATCACTCGCTGACGCACTGTTAAGTTCCGTTTGTTATTTCCATTAAATATATCTTTAGAAGGTCTAGAAATGTCTAGCAGGAGAAATGTTTCTTGAAATAAAACACAAAATAAATGTTATTCCTGTTTTATCCATATCTAGAAACATGTAAAACTACACTGCTAAAGGGGTCATCCGGGAATCAATATTGGTGACCTATCCTCAGGAGGGGGTACAAGCTGTGTGTATGCCGTATCACAGTGCTGACCTGTTGACTTCAATGGGTCTGTGGTCCACATTAGGGATGAGCGAATTGACTTCGGATGAAACACCCAAAATCGATTTGCATAAAACTTCCTTTCAATACTATACGGAGCGAGCGCTCTGTACAGTATTAGAATGTATTGGCTCTGATGAGCCGAAGTTATTACTTCACGAAGTCTCGCGGGACTTCGCATAATAACTTCAGAAATTGATTTATACAGTAAAAAAACATTTCTGAACACGGCAGTGTGAATAAACCCTTACTGAGAGATGACAAGTTTATAGTTAAACACCTACAGACTCAAGGTGCTGTTCCCCAGGATACCTAGAATACCTTTTTAACAGGCTAAAATATATTCATGGAGGTGGAAAAATATAGATATGAATTAGACCTGAAATTGTCATTAACAAATTTAATTTGGCCATGGTAATAATTCGGTGAGTTAAAGCAGTTATTCAGGAGGATATTTTTTTTCTTTGGATATTGGGCAAAATGGCTTAAAAATATTAGAAGCATTATTCGACCTCACCATTATCCCTGCTGTTAATGATTGTACTAATGTACTAATTGTCTTAAAGGGGTTGTTCAGCATTGCCTTCCTAAAATAGCATTGCTCACCCTACAAATCCCCACAAGCTGCCATTATGACACCCTTACTGATCTCTGCCTCATTCTTCTGCCTTCACACTTCACACAAACAGAGATGTCCTCACAACCAAACATTTGCTCAGCACGCATCTCTAGCCATTTTCTGTGTGCGGAGCTAGAGCCAAGAAGCAAAGAGCGGGGGTGTTGGTGGGGCATGATTCTAGCGGAGAATCTCTCCAGCATGTTTGTACATTACCCCTCAGAGCATCATAGTGTCACAACATGTCTTTGAGACCTTTAATGTCCAAGATAACATAGTTCTCTAATTACAAAGAATGCTAGCCTTTTGTATGTACAGTTGTATGCAAATATTGATATAACCAGAATACAAAAAACTCCTTATTTTGCCATTTCCTTTCTGTTTATACACAGATAACATATTACATTTTCAGCCAACTGTGATCAATACTCAGCCACAGAAAATAAAAGTTCTCTGAAGGCAACATTACTGATTTACAACCTGCTTTGTGTGTGTGTGTGTGTGTGTGTGTGTAAGCATTAGAAGCAGAAACAAAAGCTGCGTTAGAGAATGGAATTTATTCCAGCACAATCTATAATTATTTGATTATATTATTTAGTGCAATCTTTTACAATTATTAATAATAAATATATTAATTACAATTAAATATTGTAAAAGATAAATGTAAGCCCGTCTTAAGTTTGCAAAAAGCATCCAAAGGACTCACAGACTGTGAGAACGGTTGTGTAATATTAGGCACCATAGTTTTTCAGAAAAAACATTACAGTGGCTGTTCTATAAGGCTATGATAATATAATCCCCCCAGTAGTTATTTACCATTGGCAAGCAGCAGGTGATCACACATTTCTTTAGGAAAATGTTTCATTACATGGGACCCAATAAGTCACCGATTGATAGTTCCCTCTTCCCACAATCGACTCCAAGATTTCTCCCGTGCATCCCCCACACTCTGGAACTCGCTACTCCAACATATCAGACTCTCACCTACAGTGGAATCCTTCAAAAGAAACCTGAAAACCCACCTCTTCAGACAAGCCTACAACCAGTGACCCTGCTGCCTCTATACCGCCATGACCAACTTAACCCGCACCTACTGTGTCCTTCTCCCATACCATCTAGATTGTAAGCCCTCATGGGCAGGGCCCTCTCTCCTTCTGTACCAGTTTGTAACTCATCTTGTTTATGATTAGTGCAATTGTCTGTATTATGTATGTGCACCCCTTATCACATGTACAGCGCTATGGAATGAATGGCGCTTTAATAATAAATAATAATAATAATAATAATCGTTGACAGTCCTCCAAGTAGGGAGCTTTGTTGCGTTGCACCTATCAACTCTGGTCATCAGATGGGCTAGGATCTTATTTCTATGAGCTCAACAGGCCTAATAGGGATTTAGAAAAGGGTTGTTCATTCAACAATCCCTTTAAAGAAGAACTCCCTACAACATCCTAATTCAACAGTAATTACGCTTTTAAATGTGTATATCATATCACTTCTGTTCAGTTCTAATATTTCAATTGCCCACACTAAAAATATACAAGGTGGTTAAGGACTTGTAGTAACAGTAGAAAGATGTTAGAATTCTTAAATGGTAAGTACCTTTTAGATCAGATATCTGTGCTTAAACAAAAAAAAGGCTTTTCTTTTAAAAGAAATGTTAGTTTATGGTGGCACCACAAATGGACAAATACCAGACAACAATACTGGCTGCTATATACATCGGCTATGTGTATCTTTCTATTTTATTTAATTGATTAGTATAGTATTGATACACTAAGACTGAAATCTACAATTTATTGTATTCACTTACAATGCATTTGGAAAGTCTTCAGACGCTCACTTTTTTGACATTTTGTTATGTTGCAGCCTTGTACTAAAATAAAATAAAAATAAAGTTTTGCCCCATTAATCCACACTCAACCATCCCTCACCATAATGAAAAGGGAAAACTAAAATTTGACATGGACATAGGCATTCAGAACCTTTGCTGTGACACTTAAAATTTAGCTATAGGGTCCTCCCATTTCTGTTGATCATCTTTGAGATGTTTCTACACATTAATTGGAGTTTACCTATGGTAAATTCAGCTGCTTGGAAATGATTTGCAAAGACACAGAAGAGAAGGCATAACAGAGCAAAAACCGAGCCATAAGAAGGAGAGAACTGCCTGTAGAACTCAGAGATAGGATTTAGTGGAGTCACAGATCTGGAGAAGGGTACACAAAAACATCTGTTGCACTGCAAGTTCCCAAGAGCATAGTGGCCTCCATAATTCTTAAATAGAAGGAGGTTGGGACAGTCAGGACCCTTCCTAAAGCTGGCTGCCCTGACAAAACTGTCTGAGCTCCAAAGATCCTGTGTGCTCAGATGGGAGAAACTTCCAAAAGGTCAACCATCACTGCAGCATTCCACTGAGCCTCTCCTCAGTTAAATACACATACAAGCCTGTCTGGACTTGATCTTATGAAACCAAGATTGAATCTTTTGGCCTCAGTTCTAATTGCTATGCCTGGAGGAAACCTGGCACTGCTTATCACCAGCCCAATACCATCCCTGGTGATGGCAGTACCATGCTGTGGGGGTATTTTTCAATGGCTGGGACAGGGTTCAGGGAAAGCTGAATGAAGCAAAGTACAGCAATATTCTTAATGAAAAACTGATCTAGAGAGCCCGGGACCTCAGACTGGACTGAAGGTTGACCTTCTAACAAGACAATGACCCTAAGCACACTGTCAAGACAACACAGGAGTGGATTGGGGACAACTTTGTGAATGCCCAGCCAGAGCCCTGATTTTCACCCAATCAAACATCTCGGGATACACCTAAAAATGGCTGTTATCCAACAGGCCACATCCAAGCTGACAGAGCTGGCAAGGGACTGAAGAGAGGAATGATAGAAAATCACCAAATCCAGGTGTGTAAACCTTGTGGCATCATACCCTAGAACACTGGAGGTTATAATAGCAGCCAAAGTTGCTTCAACTAAGTACTGAGTAAAGGTCTGAATACTTAAGTCAATACAATATTTTATTTTTTCCTTTTCAATAAGTTAGTAAAGATGTTGAACATTATGTTTTACAGGGTTAATGATGGGGAAAAACAGTTTTTTGTTTTAATTTTAGCACAAGACAGCAACATAACAAAATGTGAAAAAGTGAAAGGGTCTGAAGACTTTCTGAATGCATTGTTTATATCATACATACTGTATTTATGTAATATATAGAATACACCAAAACTAAAATTTATGGTATAAATAGGAAGAGCGACACTAATAGAAAAATATAACTACGGTATTTTGCCATTTATTTCAGAGAAATAAAATTCTCTTCCATTAACAGCTAATAATAAAGGCTGTGATTCTGCAATGTGTGAGCTGGAGCTGACCCTTTACCTGTTATTTTAAACACAACCAAATTAATTTACTGTAATAAACAACCATGCAAATGTGACCTTGTGTTCATTCCAGCCAGATGGTGAGCTGCATGGTTGAATAGCATACTATAACAAGAGAACACTCACATGCAAAAATCTAGATTTATGGATTTTGCACATCTTACCTTGTATTGTCCTTTCAGCATCTGTTCTGGCCCCATTGCGGTCAGATTCCATCTCCGGGGTCAAAGCCTCTGAAAGCAGAGACAAAAATGAATGACATTAGCATCTAAAATACAGCAGGATTTAACTTACTGTGTGCACAGTAAGACCATGGCACATAAGGTATATTCACTTTTCTGTGGCACCACATAACTCTCTCCATTCCCCCTAACCTCTATGTAATATAGACTGTGGCAATGCCTCCCTATAACCCTGTGACTAAAGCTACTTTCACACTAGCGTTTATATTTTCCGGTATTGAGATCCATCATAGGGTTTCAATACCGGAGAAAAACGCTTCAGTTTTGTCCCTATTCATTGTCAATAGAGACAAAACATAGCTGAACAGAACATAATGCTCCAAAATGCGTTCCGTTCTCATGCCAGAGAAGAAAAACGCAACATGCTGTGGTTTTCTTTCCATCCTGGGATGCAGAGCAAAACGGATCCGTCATGACCCACAATGCAAGTCAATGGGACGGATCCGCTTTCTCTGATACAATAGAAAACGGATCTGTCCCCCATTGACTTTCAATGGAGTTCAGGACGGATCCGTCATGGCTATATAAGACATAATATAACTGAAACCGTTCATGACAGATGCATGCGGTTGTATTATCAGTAATGGAAGCGTTTTTGTTGAGCCCTGCTGGATCCAGCAAAAACGCTAGTGTGAACGTAGCCTAAGACACAATCATATTATCTATTTCTTTGTACAATCTTAGATTTTTTTTTAATTACTTCTGTATTATCTTTTTCTTTTGTCATTACTGATTTCCCATGTTAGCAGTTTTTATAATCTGTACCCAGTACTTAAATGCAAGATTAGACATCTTATATCTCAATAATAAGGTTTTTTCATTTTTGTCAATTTTATTTGAATTTGTTGCACTGGAATACAGGAGGGCTACATATTTATAAGAATGTAAGTAAACCAGGGCCACTTAAACAGAAGGGCACTGTCTATACTCTGTGCAGATGATGCAAGTGCTATATAAAGACTGAGTAACAACGAAATAAATATTAATTAAATTGGATAATTAATGAGTAACGAAACAGTAATTGAGCACTATTAATTTTGGACATACAGCAACGTCTGTGCTCTTTAAAATAACTTAACATCAGTGAAACTCATCTCTGCTTCCAATGTGAGTTTTATTCATTTGGACGATGTAATTTATGAAAGGTGTTATATCATTATCATGTGCTAGTAATAATTATTTTAATATTTGATCAATTACAATGAATCAGGGAATATTGTCTGAGCTTTAGGTGAATGATGGGAAAAAAACGAGTACTATGCTTTCCCCTTACTTTATGTGCATAAGATTTTTGTGCCAGTATTTATTGGTACTTTGAACTGAACAATATAAAATGGCATATAAACACCAATCGCATAGCAACTAACCATGGGGTCACGTAGGCAAAACTGAAATGGAGCCTAACTTTGCAATGCCCACCTCATCAGCAAGGGTCCTCAAAAAATAAAAGAGGAAACTTTGCTCCCTGTATATTTTCTTTCATTTCTTGCTATGTTCCTCTTCCTTCTTCTTTCTCACTTTCCTCTGGATGCTTCCCTTAACACTGGACGCAATGGGCTTATGTGAATTATTAACTATGTATAGAGACTTAGTGACAATGGTCCATGGGGAAATAATATGCAGGAATAAAGGCACTGCCCAGAGAACCCGCACTCTAGTGCCTCTTCTGGAAGTGTCTCCCTATGACTCAATGTCTGACTTTTTAACAAGTGTTAGAGCATGACTCGGGAAAATACATCAGTCAGACATTGACCCATAGGGATGAGTGAATCCTGAGTGAACCCGAACTTTTCCACTGAAGTCCAGGTTCGGTGGCTGGGTAATTTTATTATTTTTCATTATAACATAGTTATAGCGGAAAATAAAAGCATTCTTAAGACAGAATGCAAAAGAGTATGGCAATTTAGGAGTAAAAAACTAAAACAAAAAACAACTCACCTCGTCCACTTGATCAAGCTGCCGCAGAGTCATCTATCTTTTTTCAGCAGGACCTGCAAAAAGACCTGCGATGACGTCACCACCCTCTCTACGTGGTGAGCGCCGTGAAGTAATCGTAGGTCCTTTTGCAGATCCTGCTGAAAGAAGATAGAAGACACTGCGGCAGCACTATCAAGTGGATGAGGTGAGTCGCTTTTTTTAACCCCTAAATTGCCATATTCTTTTGCATTCTGTCTTAAGAATGCTATTACTTTCCGCTATAACCATGTTATACTGGAAAAAAATAAAGTGAAGTTCGGGTCCCCATTGACTTCAATGGGGTTCAAATTCGGGGGCCAAGTTTGGGTACCGAACCCAAACTTTGACCTGAAGTTCGGCCGAACTCGGCGAACCCAAACTTCCACAGGTTCGCTCATCCCTACTCATAGGGAGACCATTCCAGAAGGTGGAACTATAAAGACAGTTTTCTCTGGAAGATACCTCTTTGAATAAGAATTAACCTAGTAGGAATGCCTGAGGTCCTATAGAAACGCACTGATAATATTTTGTATTGTTGTGCTATGCTAAATTACATACTCAACACTGCTAGAACAGTACATATTAGTTCTTTATACTTATTATATAAAACAGAAATATAGCATACAGTATGTGTTAGACTAGTTACATACAGTCAGGTCCATATATATTGGGACATAGACACAATTCTAACATTTTTGGCTCTATACACCACCACAATGGATTTGAAATGAAACAAACAAGATGTGCTTTAACTGCAGACTGTCAGCTTTAATTTGAGGGTATTTACATCCAAATCAGGTGAACGGTGTAGGAATTACAACAGTTTGCATATGTGCCTCCCACTTGTTAAGGGACCAAAAGTAATGGGACAGAATAATAATCATAAATCAAACTTTCACTTTTTAATACTTGGTTGCAAATCCTTTGCAGTCAATTTCAGCCTGAAGTCTGGAACGCATAGACATCACCAGACGCTGGGTTTCATCCCTGGTGATGCTCTGCCAGTTCTCTACTGCAACTGTCTTCAGTTCCTGCTTGTTCTTGGTGCATTTTCCCTTCAGTTTTGTCTTCAGCAAGTGAAATGCATGCTCAATCGGATTCAGGTCAGGTGATTGACTTGGCCATTGCATAACATTCCACTTCTTTCCCCTAAAAAACTCTTTGGTTGCTTTTGCAGTATGCTTTGGTTCATTGTCCATCTGCACTGTGAAGTGCCGTCCAATGAGTTCTAAAGCATTTGGCTGAATATGAGCAGATAATATTGCCGGAAAAACTTCTGAATTCATCATGATGCTTTTGTCAGCAGTCACATCATTAAAAAAATACAAGAGAACCAGTTCCATTGGCAGCAATACATGCCCACGCCGTGACACTACCACCACCATGCTTCACTGATGAGGTGGTATGCTTAGGATCATGAGCAGTTTCTTTCCTTCTCCATACTCTTCTCTTCACATCACTCTGGTACAAGTTGATCTTGGTCTCATCTGTCCATAGGATGTTGTTCCTAGAACCTTGAAGGCTTTTTTAGATGTCGTTTGGCAAACTCTAATCTGGCCTTCCTGTTTTTGAGGCTTACCAATGGTTTACATCTTGTGGTGAACCCTCTGTATTCACTCTGGTGAAGTCTTCTCTTGATTGTTGACTTTAACACACATACACCTACATCCTGGAGAGTGTTCTTGATCTGGCCAACTGTTGTGAAGGGTGTTTTCTTCACCAGGGAAAGAATTCTTCGGTAATTCACCACAGTTGTTTTCCGTTGTCTTCCGGGTTTTTAGTGTTGCTAAGCTCACCGGTGCGTTCCTTCTTTTTAAGAATGTTCCAAACAGTTGTTTTGGCCACGCTTAATGTTTTTGCTATCTATCTGATGGGTTTGTTTAGTTTTTTCAGCCTAATGATGGCTTGCTTCATTGATAGTGACAGCTCTTTGGATCTAATCTTGAGAGGTGACAGCAACAGATTCCAAATGCAAATAGCACACTTGTAATGCACTCTGGACCTTTTATCTGCTCATTGTAATTGGGATAATGAGGAAATAACACACACCTGACCACGGAACAGCTGAGAAGCCAATTGTCCCATTACTTTTGGTCCCTTAACAAGTGGGAGGCACATATGCAAACTGTTGTAATTCCTACACCATTCACCTGATTTGGATGTAGATACCCTCAAATTAAAGCTGACAGTCTGCAGTTAAAGCACATCTTCTTCATTTCATTTCAAATCCATTGTGGTGGTGTATAGAGCCCAAAAATTTTGAATTGTGTTGATGTCCCAATATTTATGGACCTGACTGTATACTGTATTATGCGCCATCAGTTTTTAAAGTCATAAAACAATGATAAGATGTTGAAAACTTAGTAGCATTGAATCAAAAGCAAATGGGTCACGTATATACAACTACTGATAAAACCCTTACCATTAAGGACCCTGAGTCCTTCTGCTTGTTTGAGTGCCTGCTCAGCTTGCTCTCTTCGTTTTGTCTCAAATTCCAAAGCTTCTTGCAATTTCCTTTTTGCCTTCTTCTCTTTCTTCAGTCTTTTTTGAATTATTGCTGAAACAGGAAACATCTGATTAATTACTGTGATGGGCTGTCTTTTTCATGTGCTATAGTATTCCAATCACATACTGTACTGACAGAACAGAAAATTATTTGACCTGCACTTAACCTATAAATATTCTTCATTTACAAATGCAGAAGATTCCAAAGCATCCTAAAAAGTACTATGTCCTACTTGCTAATAAAAAGCACACATATATAATATACAAATTATATATATATATATATATTCACCATTCCCATAAACACATAATTTGTTAAATATATAATTTCGGGTCAATTACCAGAATATGCAGGCAATTTGATCCTAAGCATGTTTGAACAAGTTGAATATATTACTTTTATAGCTATCTGGATACATTGAGTTGGACCTAGGGACCCATATACCAGTAATTACAATAGTAGACTAAAGGTAGCTATACAATTTAGATCAAGGTTGGCCAAGCCTACCAATTTTGACAGGGTTTGTTGAGCATCTAATGTTTATTTGATGTTCTGCTGTTATTTGCTTTGTCGAGGAAAAAAATTATGGAATGCCTCCCCCTCCTTATTCAGAGCACAGCTATTGAAAGTGTATGGCCAACTTTCAAACCTTGCTACGACTGTAAAATGGGTGTTTACTGTGTTTACTGCTCTTATACATTCATTCACACTACTAATTCATTCACACTACATGTCACAATTCAATAAAATAACACAGACATGAATGAGCTTTTTGATGTACAGTATGAACAATCCATTGTAATTACTGTATATTATTGATGCTCACTAGTGATCATTTTGCAGATATGCACTAGGCAATTATCGTTAACGAAGGCTTGAAATAATTTCCATTTTAGTGATAATTGCTACTTATAGACAGGCATTTATTACCATCAGTATTTGAGTGACTGGATCTGTGTCCTGCATGACAACACATGTAGTGGAATATATGAAATAGATACATATATGATTTTGTTTTTTGGACCCTGTGCCTGTTTTACAAGTAATGCATTTTAATGCTCCTCGGTGCACTGACACTTTTCTCCTGTTAAAACTAATTTTGATAAAATATAAATAGTTGTTATAAAATTGTTCTTTGTATATGAAAGAGTCATTTGTATTATGTTCATGTTTAATGGAATTAGTGTAGAGAATGGCTAAAAATAATCTCTTAACTGTATTACTTTATACATAATTTTAAACATCCAACTATATTGTTCTATATATATATTATTCTATATTTCATACAGTGGATATAAAAAGTCTACACACCCCTGTTAAAATGTCAGGTTTCTGTGATATAAAAAATTAAGACAAAGATAAATCATTTTAGAACTTTTCCACCTTTAATGTGACCTATAAACTGTACAACTCAATTGAAAAACAAACTGAAATCTTTTAGGTGGAGGGAAGAAAAAAATAACTAAAATAATATGGTTGATTAAGTCTGCACACCCTCTTATAACTGGGGATGTAGCTGTGTTCAGAATTAAGCAATCACATTAAAAATCATGTTAAATAGGAGTCAGCATACACCTGCCATCATATAAAGTGCCTCTGATTAACCCCAAATAAAGTTCAGCTGCTCTAGTTGGTCTTTCCTGCAATTTTTTTAGTCGCATCCCACAGCAAAAGCCATGGTCCACAGAGAGCTTCCAAAGCATCAGAGGGATCTAATTGTTAAAAGGTATCAGTCAGGAAAAGGGTACAAAAGAATTTCCAAGGCATTAGATATACCATGGAACACAGTGAAGACAGTCATCATCAAGTGGAGAAAATATGGCACAACAGTGACATTACCAAGTACTGGACGTCCCTCCAAAATTTATGAAAAGACGAGAAGAAAACTGGTCTGGGAGGCTACCAAGAGGCCTACAGCAACATTAAAGGAGCTGCAGGAATATCTGGCAAGTACTGGCTGTGTGGTACATGTGAGAACAATCTCCCATATTCTTCATATGTCTGGGCTATGGGGTAGAGTGGCAAGACAAAAGCCTTTTCTTACGAAGAAAAACATCCAAGCCAGGCTACATTTTGCGAAAACACATTTGAAGTCTCCCAAAAGCATGTGGGAAAAGGTGTTATGGCCTGATTGCCATGCCCCACTCTGACGATGTGCGGAGGTCAGCCAGGATTGCAGCACGAGTTTAGTTTTTGTTTTGATGCCGTGCTGGATCCGCCTCGCATCAGGTGCACTGGGTGGAGTCATTCGTTTAAATGGTCTCCAGCTAAGTGCTCTGAGCGGATTATACTGTTCATTTTGGTCTGGGAAGTTTGGAAGGAAGGTTGGCAGTCAGTTCCTGCTCTCAGCAGATAAGTGTAATTTCTTGTTTGGTTGTTTATGTCATCTATCCCATCCAGGTTATGTGCGAGCAGGCTACTCCTTTCTCCCCACTTCACCATCTCAGGGAGTTCAGGGTTCTGTCAGTACAGGCTGGAGGACACAGCAAACCTACCTTTAAGGTCTGTCTGTGGGCTGAGCAGTGCAGGGAAAGAGGTCAGGGATAAACTAGAAGGTGACCCTTCCCCTGTATCTCGTCCAGAGCCTGGTTGGTGTGTTATCTGTTATACTGGGCACGTCCGCCGTGACACTGATCAAACCAAGGTTTGAACTTTTTAGCCATAATTCCAAAAGATATGTTTGGCGCAAAAACAACACTGCACATCACCAAAACAACACCATACCCACAGTGAAGCATGGTGGTGGCAGCATCATGCTTTTGGTCTGTTTTTCTTCAGCTGGAACTGGGGCCTTAGTTAAGTTAGAGGGAATTATGAACAGTTCCAAATACCAGTCAATATTGGCACAAAACCTTCCGGCTTCTGCTAGAAAGCTTAACATGAAGAGGAACTTCATCTTTCAGCATGACAACGACCCAAAGCATACATCCAAATCAACAAAGGAATGGCTTCACCAGAAGAAGATTAAAGTTTTGGAATGGCTCAGCCAGAGTCCAGACCTGAATCCGATTGAAAATCTTTGGGGTGATCTGAAGAGGGCTGTGCACAGGAGATGCCCTCGCAATCTGACAGATTTGGAGTGTTTTTGCAAAGAAGAGTGGGCAAATCTTGCCAAGTCAAAATGTGCCATGCTGATAGACTCATACCCAAAAAGACTGAGTGCTGTAATAAAATCAAAAGGTGCTTCAACAAAGTATTAGTTTAAGGGTGTGCACACTTATGCAACCATATTATTTTATTTTTATATTTTTTCTTCCCTCTACCTAAAAGATTTCAGTTTGTTTTTCAATTGAGTTGTACAGTTTATAGGTCACATTAAAGGTGGAAAAAGTTCTGAAATGATTTATCTTTGTCTCATTTTATTACATCACAGAAACCTGACATTTTAACAGGGGTGTGTAGACTTTTTAAATCCACTGTATATGGATAAACACATCTGTATGGACTTGAGACAGTTAATGCACAAAATACAAATAAAACAGATAATAGACACATACCTCTGTTCTTTTGTTCTACTGCTAATTGTTTTTCTAGAGTTTCCCTCAATTCTCGTTCCCTGAATAGCTCCATCTTTAACTCTGTCTTTTCCATTTGTACCTGTTTCTCTTGCGCTCTTGCATTATCTATTGCCACCTTTAACAAACCCTGCAAAATAAATCAGCATTACTCTCAATATATGGAATATTTAAATATAAAAACACAGTTTTATATAATGCATACAAACTCTTTCTTTCCAGATACATATATATATATATATATATATATATATATATATTCTTTTCCCTAATTTTATTACTGTCTCGCTAGACAAAAATGACAGATGAAAGTAAAAAAAAAAATTACATTGAAACAAAAAATTACTTCTTTATCCTATAGAGAAATGTTCAGAAAAGATAAAGGGGCTCACATATGAAATGTAAGGAATATGGAAGTAGAGAGGACAACTGATTGATGATAACTTTGAAGGAGACACATAGCTACAATTTGCTACTACCCATACATTTACTGATATTTGGACAATCAGGTAATGTGAACAAGCAAGATTTCTGAATAGGAATACAGCAAGTTTTCTTTAGGCTTTTTTCACACGTCAGCCAAAACCATTTCCGTGCAAGACTTTTTCGGTCTAAAAAATGATTTCAGACGGAAATGACTCAAACAGATGCCAAATGTGCATAAGTGATGCACAGGATCCATTTTTTCTTCATTTTTCGACTTGATTTGAACTTTCCCTAATTCAACAAATCTTTAGCTACGTGTCTCCTTATCTAGATGGTCTAACAGACAAAGTATATCTTATCTATCCTAGGTCACTTTCATATGGTCAGCATTTTTCTTCAGTTTTTGAATAAAATCAGAAGTGTGCCCAATGCACCTTCTGTGCCTTTTCATTTTTATTTATCTCTGGAGGTTTAACTACTGGTTTTGGCTTAAAAATACTGTTGTAAAACATTGACCAAAATACTAACCAGGCAAAAGTGGCTTTAGGGTAAAATTATATTAATTACCCATAGCAACTGCTGTATATTAAACACCACTGGAATAGGGAATAGGATGTTCTGATATTATATCATTTTTTATTTTATCTTAGCATATATATATATATATATATATATATATATATATACAGTACAGACCAAAAGTTTGAACACACCTTCTCATTCAAAGAGTTTTCTTTATTTTCATGACTATGAAAATTGTAGATTCAAACTGAAGGCATAAAAACTATGAATTAACACATGTGGAATTATATACATATATAGGTTCTTCAAAGTAGCCACCTTTTGCTTTGATTACTGCTTTGCACACTCTTGGCATTCTCTTGATGAGCTTCAAGAGGTAGTCCCCTGAAATGGTTTTCACTTCACAGGTGTGCCCTGTCAGGTTTAATAAGTGGGATTTCTTGCCTTATAAATGGGGTTGGGACCATCAGTTGCGTTGAGAAGTCAGGTGGATACACAGCTGATAGTCCTACTGAATAGACTGTTAGAATTTGTATTATGGCAAGAAAAAAGCAGCTAAGTAAAGAAAAATGAGTGGCCATCATTACTTTAAGAAATTAAGGTCAGTCAGTCAGCCGAAAAATTAGGAAAACTTTGAAAGTAAGGGCTATTTGACCATGAAGGAGAGTGATGGGGTTCTGCGCCAGATGACCTGGCCTCCACAGTCACCGGACCTGAACCCAATCGAGATGGTTTGGGGTGAGCTGGACCGCAGAGTGAAGGCAAAAGGGCCAACAAGTGCTAAGCATCTCTGGGTACTCCTTCAAGACTGTTGGAAGACCATTTCAGGTGACTACCTCTTGAAGCTCATCAAGAGAATGCCAAGAGTGTGCAAAGCAGTAATCAAAGCAAAAGGTGGCTACTTTGAAGAACCTAGAATATGACATATTTTCAGTTGTTTCACACTTGTTTGTTATGTATATAATTCCACATGTGTTAATTCATAGTTTTGATGCCTTCATAGTCATGAAAATAAAGAAAACTCTTTGAATGAGAAGGTGTGTCCAAACTTTTGGTCTGTACTGTATATATATATATATATTTATCAAGGCATATTTAAATTGACTTACTGATGATTTTCCAACTACATCAGAAAATTTTCTGATGTTGCTTCTAATCTTTCCCCCAACTAATTTCATATTGTGTCCCCTTCTTCTCACTTGCAGTTTCTTATAAAAAAAAATACTTCCCTCTAGAACCTTATTGAAGTCTTTAACATATTTAACCCCTTGAAGAACGAGCACATTTTCATCTTTCTCACCACGTTCCAATAGCCATACATTTTTTATTTTTACATTCATATAGCCATAGCATTTTCAGGACAAGATGCATTTTAAAAAATAAATTCTTTGTGGTGTAAAATTGGAAAAAAAAAAACAATTCCGCCAAGGTTTTTGAGATTTTAACATTACGGCGTTCACTGTTTTCTAAAAATTATATGACATCCTTATTCTGCAGCTCAATATGTTTGCAGCGATATCAAACTTGTATAGTTTTTATTTAAATTACTTTTTAAAAATATTAATTTTCTTTGCATCGTCATCAACAGACAACTTTTTTTTATATTTCGGTCTACAAAGCTATATGAGGGCTTATTTTTTGCGGAACCAACTAGAGATCTATTATTGTGAATAGGATTCGGACACTCTCCCTGGTAAGCTGTGTCTCATGCACAGAGCAATAGGGAGCTTACCATGGCAGGCCTGGTAAGCTACAGAAGCCTCCAGGCTGCCATGGTAACCGATCATAGCCCCACAATTTCACTGTGGGGGCTCCAATTGAAAGGCAGGCAGAGGGTGCTGCATCCCTTACCTCACAGATGATGCACTTGGTGTTGAACTGAGCTCCATACAGTGGGATTACAATCTACCTCTTTCTGCTGGTTATACCTCTAGCTATTCCGCCAAGCACCTAAATCCTTTTCTTTTGAAGTCCTACCACAGAGCTTTCAATATCACACTCAAAGGATTCCTTCTTCCCAACTGCATCATTTTACAGTACATTTGGAAACATTGAACTGTGGTTTCCATTGTGCTTAACATTTATCCAGTACAGTTCCATGCTAAAGACACCTCCAGAAATGACAACCCTATTACACATTTTTGTATCAACAGCAAACCTTACCTACCAAATATTTCCCCCTGTCAGCTTAACCTGCCTAACCTTCTATGCCATTTACAAACATGTTTAAAAGAATAGGGCCAAGAGCAATATATTGAATGTGCACCATTTTTTTCTGGACAAAATTGCCATTACTGTGACATAAAGTCCATAATCTTCATTCAGAACATAAAACTAAACTTGAAAATGGCTAACAAGGCAATTATTTTTGCTATTTAGCTTTTCTTGGGTGATATATATGATCCTATGTAAGAAAAAAGAGTCAAATAAACATGCTTTACACACAGCATGGACTTTCTTCAGAATTAATTTGATCAATTATAGTGTAAGCTAACCAGGCAAGGTTACCTTCACCATCACTTGTATGTTCACCTAATGCTGTACAGTAATTATTAAAATGAATTGCAAAGCAGATACAGTACATGCTGGGGACAAGACCTCCCTGTCATTTGGAAAATATCCATTTCCTTTTTTTTATAATATGTTTTCTGCATCATATGTTTTAATTACAAACCTAGTCATTAAAGAAAGTAATAGTGCTTTCCCTCATGTGCACTACATTACTCCAAATTACTAAAATTTGTACTAGGCTTAAGATTACCACTTAGCTTAGTGTCAAGCACCTCACTCATCTGCGACTTTTCCCCTTCTCACACCAGGTCTAAAAAAGGAAGCGTGGCGTGGAAGGGACGGCAGGCCAGTCTCATTTATCATTTAACATGTTCTAAATCTACGCCAGCTCTCTGGTGGCAGGGGTTTCTGGGGTTGGCTAAGGCTCCTCAGTTCCAGTAAAAGGAAGTCTTAATATTTCAGCATACCAATCCATTTTGGACAATTGTATGCTTCCAACTTGATGGAGACAGTTTGGGGAAGTCCCTTTTCTGTTTCAGCATGACTATGTCCCAGTACAGGAAGCAAGGTGCATATACACATGGTTGGATAAATTTGGTGTGGATCCATTGACTTGCCCATACAGAGCTCTGACCCCAACCCAATTAAACACAATGATCTGGAATGGATATTGTAAGCCAGGCATTCTCATCCAACATCAGTGTCTGATCTCACAAATGCTGTCCTGCAAAAATTCCCACAGACACACTCCAAAATGTGATAGATTTTATAGAAGAGTGGAAGCTGTCTTAGCTGCAAAGGGGGGATATATTAATATCTATGGATTTAGAAAGCTCCTGCACATATAATGTGTGGGAGTCCCAATACCTTTGTCCTTATAGTGTATGTTTAGTTATGAGATCCTCCAGAAACATATACACATGTAAGTACATAAGAATAACAGGTCTTTTTTCCTACATTCTTACAAGATTTATGACTCTGTGATAAAAAGGCACTATATTACCAGTCTAGGATCTGGGTTATTGTGCATTACATTAATAACTGTCATTAAGAGCACAGGTACAACTCTGAAAAATGTACAATAAAACTGTGTTCAGATGTTGCCTTTTTGTTCTAACAGGACAGAAAATCTTTTTTTCTGAAACTACTTTCATTATTCAGCAATGCTCTTTGTTTTACTGTACTTCATCAGCAACAAACAATTAGCAACAAATGAAAGAGATCATTACATGAAGTGCCCCCTTAGATCACCCCAATTAAAAATTTAGTTTAGCTTTATTTTAATTCAGAGATACTAAATTCTAATTTTCTGCTCTGATTGATCTTGTTGACTTATCTTTGAAAGATGTACGCTCTATGCAATGTCTAGAGATTATTTAGCAAGATGCCAATGTTGGCACCACTTAATGTGTTGATTGGTTGCATTATCAGAAGCTGAATGAACTAGATGAATGAATAGTATGCAGAACATGTACAATGCAAAAGAAAATATATCTTTGTGTTTGAAGTATTTATTTTCTGTCATTTTAGTTGAAGTGACTGATGAAGGAATTTCATTATATTCAATTATTACGTATATAATTATTGTATAATGGGGAAGCAATATGGTCTACATTAAAGATGTAGAAATCACTCTCATTGGTTACCACATTTCCGTAGACGTTTTGTGATACGATAGGGTTCATCTAAAAGAGGGATGTAGTGCAATACAAATATTACCCTGAAGGTAGTGCCAGTGAAATGTGCATTGGGGCACAGAGGTGCACTGTGGTCTGTATCCATTTTTTACACTGACTACAGGATTCCACTTTATTAGGTCTCTACGGGATTTTCTTTTAAGTGGGTACCTTTATCACATTTACTAACAAACTGCATATATGGGTAGTATTAGGGTATTTTTATGGGAAGTCCATGGATGGATCTGCATTAGGGATGTTCCACAGTGGCACCCTGCTTTTTCTGTTAAGCCCATTTTTTTTTGTCTTTTTAGTATGTATTTATGTGACTAAATAAAGACTGTTTATACTATATTTGGGGTATTAAGTATTTGCCTTTTATAAGGTATATATAATCCTAATCAGACTTGATGATGTTGAGACCAGGCCTCTGTGGGGCTATCATCACTTCCAGGACTCCTTGTTCTTCTTTATGCTGAAGATAGTTCTTAATGATATTGGTGGTATGTTTAGGGTCATTTTCCTGCTGCACAATTTTTTTTTAGTCAATTGGATGCCTCCCTGATGGTATTGCATGATGGATAAGTATCTGCATGTATAAGCATTGAGGACAAAATTAAAGGAGTTGTATCCTCAGAATAGGTCATCAATATCAAATCAGAAGAAGTCAACTCCCGTCACCCCCACCAATCAGCTGTTTAAAGATAAGGCAGCACTCACACAGCTGCTCATTCCCATTCACTTGAATGGGATGGAGCAGATGAAATTACAGTGAACCGCCGCTGCAATGTCAACAGCATGAAGGTATACAGTAAAGAGAACATGGTGCTGATAGAACTGCTGCAGTCTCTTCCAACAGCTGATCGGCGGGACACCAGCCGTGTGCATTCCGCATCACAGATGCGGACCCATTCCGCAAATCCGGAGATGCGGTGCTGAATGGAACCACGGATCAGAAGCACTACGAAGTGCTTTCGTGGGGTTCCATTCCGTGCTTCCGTTCCACAAAAAGCTAGAACTTGTCCTGGCATTTGCTGAAATGCAGCCCAAATCTTGTAAGAAACCTCCACCATGCTTCATGGTTGCCTGCAGACACTCATAATTTAACCACTCTCCAGCCCTTCAGTGAGCAAACTGCCTTCTGCTATAGCAAAATATTTCAAATGTTGACTCATGAGTCCAGAGAACCTGCTGCTATTTCTCTGCACCCCAGTTCCTATTTTTTCATGTATAGTTGAGTCCCTTGGCCTTGTTTCCATGTAGAAGGAATGGCTTTTTGTCCGTAATTCTTCCATGATGACACTTTCTGGCCAGATGGGTGTACATGGGTTGCACTTTTTTCTACTAGTTTTGAGCTGATGGCAATGCTGGATATCTTCAGATTTTGAAGTGAAGTTAGGCCTTGTTCGCACATCAGCTATTTGATCAGTTATTTCCATTGTGAGCCAAAACCAGGAGTGGAGGCTACACAGAAATAAGGTATAATGAAAAAATCTGCCACTGTTCTGTGTTTTTGACCCGCGCCTGGTTTTGGCTCACAATAACTGGAAATAACTGATCAAAAAACTGATGTATAAACAAGACCTAAGCCTTATTTGTCTTTCATTTGCTACAATAAGTTTCCTTAACCAATTACTGCGTCTACAGTCAACGTTGCCTATTTCTTTCTGCTTCTTCAAATGAGCTTTATAAAGGCAGATACCTATCCATCATGTAATATCATTAAGAAAGCATGTGATTGGCTCCAAATTTATTCTGCAGCAGGACAATGATCCCCAAACATACAGCCTATCTTCAGTGTAAAGAAGAACAAGAAGTTGCAAAAGTGACAATATGGCCCCACACAGCCCTGATCTCAACACCATTGAGTCTGTCTGAGATTACAGGAAGAGACTGAAGGATCTGAGCAGTTCCTTCAAAAACTGTGTGCAAGTGTACCTAGGAGAACTGATGTTGTTTTGAAGCCAAAGCGTGGTCAAACCAAATGTTGATTTGATTTAGAGTTCTCATTAATTCATTCACTATTCACTTTACGTTTTTTTAACAGATAAAAAAAAACA